>NC_133558.1:612500-822500 GCF_048773025.1 Camelus bactrianus
TAAAAATTTGAAATTCTCTCCATAGAAAGAGCATTCATTCGATTAAAAGATGAACAATAAACCAGAAGGCAAGAGCTTAAAACAGCAAGACAGGCAAGGGGCTAAAATTCTGAATGAAGCTCTTGGTAAGTCACACCGTGTTACTGACTGTGCATGTGGGTGCCTCATTTACCCCTCATAAACTTGTATTATTTTAATGGAGATAATAATTGCTTGTATCTCGCAGGAGGTGAGGGTTAAAGGAGATAAAACAGCATTAGCGCCTACGTGTTTACTGTCGTTATTACCACTAGGATTAAACTGTTTATTAAATAATATTAAATATTTACATTCACAAAGAATACATTTTATTATTAAAGACCTCAATAGAGTTATGAGCAAGACTTGGAAAGGCAATTCAAACCAGAAGAACACAAATAGGACGCGGAGAGTGTCGAAGCAGACGGGACAGCAGGGCGTCTGAGAACACGGCAGGGGCGGGGGGGGGGGCGGTGTGCAGAGAATTCTCACACCTGCGGGTGGACGTGCCAACTGGTGTAAACTTCCTATACGGCGATTTATCAAAACACATCAAAATGGCAGAAAACGGCATTTACTTCATGATGAATTAAATACTTAATGATTCTACTTCTAGGATTTTATGTAAGGAAACAATCAGATTCGTGCAAAAGAAAAAAGTATCCTGAGATTATTAAGCACAATAGCAAACGTCAGAAGCAGCTGAAGATCCCGCGAAGGACGTGCTTTCCCAATGTGCAGCGGAGTTCCGTGCAGCCCCTGAAAAGCACACTGCAGAGGAGCATTCAGGGGCCTGAGAAAATGTCCACAATTACTTGTTCAACGGAAAAAAGCAAGTTACCACTCTGTTCTATATGTTATTTCAACTTCTTAAATTCATGTATTTTAAAATATTCGACAGACCTTTCTGAATAAGCAGACGTACACACGTGTTCGTGTATGTATCTGAAACAGAAACACACTGTTTAGATCTGGGCGGCAGAAATGCTAGTGATTTTGATTTTTTTTATATTATCTTTGTGCCTTTCTCTGTTCTCTGACATTTCCTCTTTATTTATGTGCATACCTTTTTCTTGTTAGAAAAAAATGCAGCAAATGTTCCTTTAAGAGCCCTTGAGGTAGTGCTCATCCTTATCTCAGATCCAAGCTCATATTTTCATTTCAAACTGGAAATCAAGAAGGCCAGCCAATCACTCACTGAAGCGTCTTGTTTCCAACCAATCTGGTGTGAGAGCCTCTCTCAAGCGTCTCCTCCCGAGTCAGTTACTGCCCGACCAGCACAGTCCTGCTGGCCCTCGCCCGCCTCCCCTCCCCCGTTCTGGGAAGCAGAGGTGCATGCAAAGAGCTCTGGACTTGGAGCCCGTGGTCCTGGCAGCCGTCCTTGTCCTCGTGTTCTCGCTCTCGTTCCCGGTTCTTTGGTTTTATGTCACACATTTTACTTTGTAATGTTACAGTTGTTGGTTGGTTTGAGATTTGTCTGTCTTGTGCTCTAGACTCTTTTGGTTTTCTCAGCCCCAAGGACAGGTTTAACACATAGTAGGTACTTAATAAATATTTGGTGAATCAGTGACAGGAGAGTCACTGCTCTGTGGCGAGCACGGTGATGATGGTGGAGGTGGTACCCACGACGTGATGGATGAAGATGTGCAGAGCAAAATGAGACCAAGACTGGGAGGGTAGACTTCCCCACCCTTTTGAAGTGGGTAATCGAGAAGAAAGACTTTCTGCAAGAGGAAGGGTTGATTGTCCTTGAAATATGAAACAAGAGATGCAAGTAGCTGGGATAATAAATGGGGGAGGGAATCTAGTTAGAGAGAAGAACATACGGAAAGTGAACGAGGCACTGAAGAGAATGAGCACTGGGGGTCTGCCAGTAGCTGGACATGGTCAGAGCATGTTGGGATGTTGGGAACGAAATAAGAGAATGTGGGCCAGGTGGCGGCCGCCTGGTCACAGAGAACCTCCAGTGCTGTGACAAGGAGTTGAGATTCACCTAGGAGACCTTTGGAGTCTGAGAAATCCTGAGCAAGGAGTGACGAGTGAGTTTGTATTCTAGAACGCTGGCTCTGACAGTCTGGAGAATAGTTTGGGAAAAGGGGGAAATGTGGAAACAAAGAGGAGATGGTCTGATGGGGGACGTCAATTAGGCAAACAGAACTTGGCAACCAGCCTGGGCGACAGAAACGGTGTGCAAATCCATGAAATAAGGAGAGTGCGAGAAGGCTCCGTAGGAGAGGAAGGTAATGAACATCCTCTGGGACACCATCAGATGGTTCGGTCCCCATTTTTGCGCCAACCCCTTGCACTCTGCCCAAGGCAGCCCTGTCTGACCACACCCAGACCACCTGACCCTCTAATCAGGCCAAACGCACCTCCTTTCAGACCCGTGTTCCTTGGGCCCAGGAATCAGCTGAGTGGAAATGCAGTAACGGGGCAACAGCTGCAGGCCACGTGTGCAGGTGTGGTCACCCCCAGGCAATCCTGAACATCTGCTTCAACAGCGGCCTTGTTGAAAATGAGCAGGTTGAACGAGTTAGTTTGTCTTGTTGGTTCTGCCCAACTATAACCATTTTCTTTACGTTTACTTGCATTAATATTTTAATGTAATAAAAATTTGAGGAAAAAAGCACAATAGGAGAAAAAGTAATAAAGAGTAAAATGTGTCTATAATACTTACAATTTTTGAAAAAGAAGGATTTCTAATGGGGAAGCCATCGGGAAGCATGTGGGTGGCACTCAGGGCAGTCAGAGACAGGGACTGTGTCCTGTCCCGCCTCCTGCCTCGTGCGTTTAAAATCCAAAACCAGAAGCTGGCCCCGTAACAACCATAGTGACTAAGTTAGCAGGACGTTTCCGGCTCAGGTACCCAGGTCCGCACACCAGAACTGCCACCTCCTCATTCTGTGACCTTGGTCTCTCTGTTCCATTGTTTCCTCATCTACAAAACCCTGAAAATAATTTCTGTCTCACTGAATTGTTGAGAAGACATAATAAGACTCCGTGTAAGTACTCAGCTCACGGTACATCGAGAGATGGCAGCTGTTTTTAGAGGTAGTAAGATTTCTAGGGCACCTCTGTGCATCTCCAAGACTTGCCGCACCTGTACGGTGAGGACGGTCACACTTCTCTGTGCATCCTCAGAGCTGGCGACGGGCCGACCACGCGCTCCCCAAGGAGCGCGAGGTAAACAACGCGAGACACAAACAGCATCCAACACCATGTAAACAGCTGTGCGAGGCTCCCAGGGCCTCTGGAGATCCTCGTAAAGACAACAGGAACAACACTCACGCAGCGAAGCAGCAATTAGGGCAATTAACTGAGCAGAGGCAACTCAGCCAACTTCAACCAGCGCGCATTCCTCTGGCAGCCTGCCGCTCCCTGCGCTTCGCATCCCCGAGGGTCGGAAGGGCAGGGTGAGCATACAGCGCAGTCCCCCAACAGCAGGACCCCTGGTCCGCGGGGCGCGCTCAGGGTGGGGGTGGCTCCGCGGCCCGGGCAGTGGCCAGGCCTCTTCTAAGGCTCCATCGTGTTTCCCGTCTGGAGGGCAGAGGAGGAGCTGCAGTCCCCGATGGTGGCCGGGGACCCACTGGACCTACCTGGACCTACCCTCAGACAGAGAGACACCCGGGAGGAGGATGAAGCCCCCCCACCCCCTGCACTCCAAAAGGAAGAGGGGCCTGTGGCCAGGGAGGTGACCCATCTGGGGAGAGGACGGGGGCTGGGGTCCCTTAGGGGTGAGGACATGGTGAAGCCCTGCAGAGCCCGTGGAGGGAAGCCCCTCATGGGGGCATGGCAACCAGTCACCCAGGGAACTGTGCCCTGGGCATGGGGCTCCCGGCCCAGACCCTGGGCACAAACTTGGCAGAAAGCATCAGAATCAGCGGCCTGCAGATGACAGCGCAGACACACGCAGTGTGCACTGCAGGCTGGCCTCCCGACCACGGCAAGCAGCGTAGGGGGGACGCCGCCCGGACACGGCGGCACCGCGAGTCCTGACCACGCGGGGCAGCTGGGGCCCTGGCGCCGAGCAGACTGAGTCTCTGGCTACGGAGGCCAGAGGGGCCTCGGGGTCTGCTTCCAACAGGGAAATCATTCTGATTTTTGCTGTGGTCGGTGGCGGTGCAAGTGTATCCCGCTGCACCAACATGCCTCCAGAGCATCGCCCTGTGAGTGTATTTCGACGGTTAGCTTGTGTGACGGACAGGGCCGCAGTCACGGCACCAACTGGCAACACCTGTCCCCCCCTCCCCAGTGCCGCCCACAGAGGGTCCCGGCCCGGCTTCTCTCCTCCCATCTTTGCTCTTTGACGGCCTCTGCTCGGCCAGAGGGGGCTGCGGGAACACCGAGGATCACGGCCAGCACCGAGGAGAGGGGAGCCCGGTCCCCGCTGCTCTCTGCCGGGCGGGGCACGGCCTCTGCCCTCTAGGGACCGGCTGGAAGGCTCTCCTGCGTCTCCCAGCCACGTTCCTCCCTGGAGTCATTTCCTGGCTCGAGAGGAACCCTGCCCAGACCGTGACCTGAGGGACCCGCTCCCGGCAGGTCGGGCAGACCCCCCTCCTCACCCGCATCCTGGGTCCCTTACGAAACCGCACAGCTGTGGGCCATTCCCGCCCACCTGGGCTGGGGATAGAACCGGAACTATGGACTTTGGCAAAAGAGATGTTCCCCCAATATGATTTTTAGGAATAAAGAGAGAAAAAAATCGTCACGTGTGCAGGAGAAAGTGCTCTGTTCTTTATAATGACATTAATACTCTGTGCAGCCACCTGCCCGAGGCCCGTGCTCTGCGCTTCGAAGCCCTTCAGCCTCCACGCGGGCTCTCTGACCTCACCCCCGTCGCGCTCCGAGTGGCCCCCGCTCATTCGGGGTGTGTCTCCCGAAGTCGCCCTTAGTCGCTGGCTCGCTCACAGCTTACAAGTGGAGCTGTAAGACTGCTCTGCGTCTCCGCAGCCCCCAGCCTTCCATCCCCGCCCCTCCCGGGCAAGTCGTTACCGGCCGCACTCACCCGGGCTCAGGCCTCCCCGCTCACCCAATGCTTGGTGGTGGCCTCGACCGCCTTCCCAGGGTCAGGTGTTTGCGGCCCTCTTGGATTTTGCTAAATCCCCTCACCGGGACGGTGGCCTGCCTGGGGCAGGGCCGTGCTCTCGCGTCCACCCCACAAGCCCCAGCACACGCGTGGGCCTGGGCCGGGCGCGCAAAACCCTTGCCCAGTTGCGTGAGGCGGAGGCCCGTCCACACCCAGACGCTCCCGCCGCCATCTGCCAGCCGAGTTCTGACCCGCCGCCTCCCACCCGGCGTTAACTGAACACACGTTCTCCAAGCCTCACTTCCATAAATGTGACTCCTGGACCAGCTCCTCTAAACAAGAATGCTACGCGAATACACAGCAGTGGTGACCCTAAAACGAGAACGCTTTGTGACCTGCATCTCCGGTGGAGGCTGAATCCAAGGAAGAGGTCAGCGTTCCGGAGGAGTGTCTGTGGGTGGGGGCTTGCTGGACCATGCACCCCCGGGGCTTGGCCTTTATCTGAAAGTCCAGGAGCTAGCGCATCTGTACCCTGCAGGAGGAGATCGGACGCAGTGACTCTAGGCGGAGTGTGGAGGCCAGGACACAGGAGGCTGCCACGGCATCAGAGTGAGGGGCAGCCTCCCTCCCTCTGGGGGAGATGGTGGGAACACCAGCCCTAAGTGCTTCGAATGAGAGCTCCCGGGGCACACCGGCACCTTGAAACCTCCATGTCCTAACCCAGCGTCACTGGAGCTCCAGTCTGGCCGGTGAGTTCCCAGGACCCTGCTTGACGTGGCCCTGGGGTAGCGGCCCCGGGCAAGGAGGGGTCAGACTCGGGCCCTGCCACCTGCTGACTGCCAGAGACCGACCCGGGCAAGCCACGTCAGTGACCTCAGCCCTCGTCCACTGACATGGGAACGAAGGTGGCCGGGAGGGTTTGGTGCGGACAGCCTGGTGGGCACAGTCCCACGCAGGGGGCACCTGACAGACATTCATCACTTTACTCTTAGAATGATCGCACTCAAATCCTGCTTTCCTCACAATGTGATCCGGACTTCACAGAAAGACATTTAAAGCGAATGTTCCTACTGGGTGATGGTAGCTTTTCCCAGGAGGAAACAACAGTCCAACCGGACCTGCAGCTGTGTAAATGGACTCCTACTAACATCTGGCCAGAAGTGGGAGAAGCAGATGGATCCAGAAAGCACAGGTCCTTGGTCCTGACTGACCACACCCAGCTGACGTCCTTAGGATGCTTGCTTCGCTGCTTCAGAGGAGCCACGCGAGACGAGGAGGGGAGTTTAACTCCCCTCGACCGAGCCCTCGGCGCTGAAACCCGGCGCTGCGAGGGGTCCGGACACGGGGGCGACCCTGCACTGGGTCTGCCCGGAGGAGACAGTTAATAAGGCAGGGTGTGCACCGAGAGCCTGCCTGCGTCAAGACTACATTGCTTTCAAAAATAAAAACGAAATCCTGTAATTAGACACTTAAAGTTGTGACTAAATTACTAAAAACATCCAGTAAACCACAGGAATGCGTCTGAGGAGCTGGCCCGTCGAGTAGCTGGGGTTATTTTCACACCCACACGCGGCAGTGCCCACCGCCCGGTGAGGTCGGCTGCGGTGTAGACAGGGGTCCGGGTTCTTCCCGAAACGCAGCCTGGGGAAGAAACACTGAACCCGCAGAGGCAGCGGAGCGTCGCCGACCCACGGCCAGCACCCCAGCAGCCCCAAGTCCAGCGGCGTTCACACCCCAGAAATCGGCAGAAGACCCGCTGGAGCTGGTCGCCGGCTCCCCGCTGCCCCCCAGCCGGGGCTTAGACGCTTACCAGACTCCTTAGAGGTGTTCAGTCTGGCCCAACCAGACCCCGAAACTGCAAACCCAGAGCTAGAACCTACCTGGAGCTAGTCTTATCAATGGCGTTCTTTACAGAGACTATCAGTGTGAAGGAGGATTTATCCTGCTTTTATTTTACGTGTGTGTACGTATATTTGGAATTAATACATGTTTTTGTGGGAGAACAGAGGCTTGGTCCAAAGCGAGGAGAACCAGACGAGTGAGTGAGTGGGGCTGGCGGCCGAGCACACGGAGGGCCCTGCTCATCGTCCGCCTGCCGGGCCTCGCGCTCCAAGCACCACACCCTTTAGTGTCAGTGACTGATCCGTGTTCTTCTCGTTCATTCTCCTCCTCGCTCCGGGGAGGGCTCGTGGTGAGATCTGTCTGTGAAACTGCTGCTGTCCGTGTACAAGGCTGGCCTTTAAATGTGGGTGGACACATGAGCAGAGTGTGCCGACGTGGATAGACACCAGCAAAGGCAGAGACACAACGTTAATTTTAAAAAGGTGTAATTTAAAGGTTTCTTTAGATCATTAAGCAAATTCAAAATATATAAAAGTCACAAACATGTATTCAGCAAAAAACAATTACAACTAAATTTGTCAATACACTCCTTTCAGAATTAGGTCTAACAGAAAAAAGTAAGTTAGGATATTCTGATTATAATCCAACAAAATTAGAAAAATACAGTAACAATGGCTTTCTCAGAAACTAAGTAATCCACGTCACAGAACTGAATGTGAAATTTTAAATTAACTCTGTGTAGAAGGCAGTCACAGGAAACGTCAGACCCAAACAGGCAGTGACGGCGGCAGTAACTGCTCCATCGGGGGACAGTCTAAAACAAAGTAGGACGAATCAATAAAAAATAAGCTGAAATTTTAAAAAAAAAAATAAGAAAAAATAGTAGAAAAGAGAAGTAAATCCTAAAGCTGATAATATTTGGAAAGACCATTAAAATAGATCACCTCTTCATGGGCCTGATTAAGAGAAAGAAAAGTTAAAAAGTAAATATAAATCGGGGAAGAGAGAAATGCAGACAGAAGGGGTTGTAGAAGCAGTAAGTGCGCAGCATGTAGCTCCGGGGCAGAGAGGTTCAAGCCTAGAAGGATGACTGATTTCTCTAACCAACACAGAAAAGCCAAAACTTCCCCGTGAAGAAGGGAAGCCGCGCACGTGCTATGGGAGAGGCTGGACGAGTGATTAAAGGCCTGCCGTGGACCTCCCGGGGCAGCTGGGCCGCGTCCTGCCCGACATTCCTTTAAAGTGAATGTGAGTGTTGTAACATACTAGCCTATGGCATACGAACAGGTGGAGATTTCCCTAATTCAGTCTCTAAAGCTAGCACATCTTTAATAACAAAACTTGACAAAATTAGCACAGAACCCCCAAAATCCCATAGACAGATATCATTTATGAATTTAAAAATTTTAAGTTCCGAATGAATGAAATCCAGAGTGTCTCAAAAGAAAGACAGAATATGATCAAATCAGGTTTAACCCGAGAGTGAGTGTGCGTAACTGGAAGCACAGCCAGACAGCTCCCTCCACCCACAAGAGGAGTCGCACAAACGCACCGAGAAGCCTTTGGTAACAAGTCAGTGGCCATCCCACCAATAAACGGGGGCAGAAACTGCGCATGTCCTGTGTCACAGACGACCGAATGCGACGGGCCTCACCGTACACGAAGAATCACTGTTTCTGCACTAAAATCCGGAAGGCACAGGGATGGCCGCTCCCGCGGGCGCTACTCAGAGAGGTGGTGATTTGGCGAATACGATGAGGAAAGAAAACAGCCGGTATGAACACAGGGAGCGTGAGGGCAGAGTTTCTTTCCCTGCTGGCGATGTGGTCCTATATGTACGACATTCGAGACACCTCAGGAAAAAAAATTAGAATTCATCAACGGACTTACACGGTATCTACCCATATACAAGATAAACACACAAAAATCCATAACTGTTTTTCTATACTGGTATTAACTAACTAAAAATGCATATTGGGGAAATGTTTAATTCACGATAGCGATGTCTATAAAACAGGAAACCATCCCGTAAGAAAGGACGTAAAACAAGGTCTGAACAAAGGGGAAGATCCGTCATGTTCTTGAATGAAAAGATTCAATATGATAAATTGTCAATCACCCAAAAATTAATATATAATATAAAACTGCAATTTTAATCTTACTGGATTTGGGAGGAATGTGGGTTGGATAAAGTTATCTTAAGTTTCATAAGGAAAAATCAACGACCAAAGATGGCAAAGAGAAAGTTTCAAGCGTGTGCGGGGCTGGGGTGGGCGGGGGGACGGCCTCGCCAGCTACTGAGACCCAGTAAAATCACTGTCAGGCCAACAGAATGAGACGGCGTTGGCATAAAGACAGGCAAGCAGGCTAATGAGACAAAACAGAATTCTGGAAACAGATCTGCATTTATTTCTGTGAGGATGTAATAAATAACATGGTTGGTATTTCGTTTTGGTGGGTGGAGGTGGGTTTATCAAATAAATGAGGTTGGCCACATGGCAAACCATCTGGAGGGAAAGAAATTGAGAGGGACTCTGCCACACGTGAGACTAACACTGAGGGGGGGGTCCACGTGCAAAAGATAATTAGTGAGAATTCACAGCAAATTGCGGGACAATGCGAGTGACTTGGAGCACGGGAAGGTCTTTTAGCAAACAAGAAAAAAGGGGTGAAAAGAAGAGGGGTTAAGAATGTACACACGCACACATCACACACACAGACCATGCACAGACACACACATACACACACACCCCACACACATCAGACCTCACACACATACACACACACATATCACACACACAGCACATACACATCACGCACAAACACACACCACACACCCCACACACATCAGACCTCACCTACATACACACACACATATCACACACATAGCACATACACATCACGCACAAACACACACCACGCACAAACACACACACCACACACACATATTACACACCACACACACATATCACACACAGAGCACACATATATCACACACACACAGACACAGACATATTACACACCACACACACATATCACACACACCCCACACACATATCACACACACAGCACATACACATCACGCACACACACCACACACACACACACACACACACACACATACACACAAGGCTTACTCAGACCCATCCAGTTAGTCTCTGTATGGTCTCGTCCCGGGGCTGCTGGTCGAATCGTTCAAATCCAGCTTCTCTCTCAGTGGGGAGCGGTGCCATCGGTGCCACCACTAACCCTGAGGAGTGATGTGGAAACGGAAACGGCAAGCACCTGTCACCACCTCCACGCAGCCACGTGAGAAGAGACGGGAGAGAAAGTACAGAAGATCATCCCGAGACCCCGACACCGTCAGGTGGGTGGTGACGCCCTTCGTGGAAATAAAGCCGCTGAGAAAGGAAACCAGCCGTGTCGCTGTGACTTTGGACGTGTTGAGCTTGAGATGCCTGTGACGCGTCCAAGCAAAGACCCTCGGGGAACAGCCAACGACAGGAGGCTGGAGGCAGAGCAGACGTAGGGACGAGCGTCTCAGCTTCGGGGCGACGGCTGGAGTCGTGAGACCAAGACGTCTGCTGGGGACAGGAGCGCGGTCGCACTGGCGGAGCCCAGGCCGCAGGGGGGCCCCGGGGAGGGCTGAGAGAAAAGGAGTCGGCGAGGAGACAGTGGGCCGAGCTCGGATGGAGCAGAGGTCCAGGGAGGAGGAGGTTTAAAGGGCAGCGTGCGGCCGTCAGCACTGAACGCTCCGCGGAGACCAAGAGAAGGCAGAGGGAAGGCCGGATCGTGCCCGGCGGGCATCAGAAGCACGGGAGAGGCGGGTAAGGAGGGAACAGACCAGCTTCTCACGGAGGCGCTCGAGGGAGGCCGGCTGTTTGAGAAGCAGCAGTAGGGGGAGGTCGGGCTGGGGGACTCCCGGGGAGGGGCGGGCCGAGCAAACACGTTCTTCTTTAGAATGAGAGCTCTTTACCCACGTCCTTAAAAAGGGGGGGGGGCGATCTCCACTGAGTCGACCGCGCCTGTCCTAGGAGGGGAAGGAAGAGAAAGAAGAGCAGAGCCATTTGACAAGTGAGGGGAACAAGGAGAAGCTTCCTTTACGCATCAGTCCACATCAGGGGCCGAGAAAGGCCGAGTGCTTAAGCCTGCTTCCCGGTCAGCCTGAGACAACCAGAATCTTTGGGGTCGATGTCCAAGTACAGAAACGCACCGCACGGTAACCGGGCGGCGGCTCCGAGCGCAGCCTCGGGCCGCAATACGCTCGCATCGCTAGGAGATCCTCCTCCTCCCTTTTCAGGTTAGACTCCACAGCTTCCAGGAGAAACTCACGCAAGATGTTTGGCATAAACCTGCCAATCACTGCTTGTATTTCAAAAGCAGGGGTAACGAATTAGCTCGGTAAATCTGCTTCAATGCCAAGGGGAGGAATGGCAACACTGCCCTGAAGTGGTTCCAGCGGCTGATGATCCGTATAAAAGAAACGAGATGCAACTCGGAGGAGTAATGACGACTGGTGGTAAGAACGGCTTGCTTGCTGCTTTGGCAAGGCTCGGCCCCGAGTCCAGTTACACGAACATCCTCTGTGAAGCTTGTTACGGAGTCAGGAAACTCAGATCCAACCCCGTAATTGCAAAAGTGTGTTCCACATTCTTAGCAAAACCCAGAAATCTGGGTCAAGGGTAATCATCACCTAAATTTGTTGTACTTGAAATAAAACTTTATACAGCCATCTTTTTAAACCCACCTTGTTCCAAAAGGATCTAACGTTAAATGTGTTTTCTTTACAAAGACACAGCCTGTCCTAAATTTCATGGTATAGCTCATGACCAAACGCGAGCACCCGCGGCACAAATAAAGAGCGCCGAGACTCGCGGGCGCAGCCTCCGCCAGAGAGCACGTGCAGAATCAGAACCAGCGTGCGAGCAGGAGACTCAGAGACCATCCACCCAGCACTCCCCCAGCAACGTGTACACGGTCAGCAAGCCGAGGCCAACGTCCGCGAAGCGAGCTGCCTGAACATGCCTTTACCTCCGATTGTAGAAAGGCCTGGACCAGAATCTCGGTTATTTTACCTTCAACAGAACTTTATTTCATTCCCTGAGAGCGACCCCTGTGGTTGGCGCAGATTTTGTTAATAATAACAAAAAATAAGTAAGAATAACAACAATCATCATAAACCTTGGGTTTGGGAAAAATACTGTTAATTTTCAGAACTCTTGATTTCTGGAGGGAGCTCATGGGAGTGAGTCAGCTCGCCTGCCCCACCAGCCCCCACCAGCCCCCACCAGCGGAGGCGAAGAGCCCGGGCTCCCAGGGGCCTGGGGGGCCGGGCTGGGGGGACCCGGGACGGGGGCTCCACGTGGTTGGAATTCCGAGCACGAGGATGACCACACAGGACTTTAAGGAGGAGTCCGGCCACGGGGGTCAGCAGAGCCTCAGCAGGACACTTCTCAGTGCCACTTGTGTCCAAACTGAGCCTTGTACCAGGCAGCTCGGGGGACCCCAGGGAAGATTCGAGGCAGACGGGGCACCGTCACTCTGCCACCCCCTCCCTCTCAGGCCGCTGCTTTTCCAGGTGTCACCGAGCAGGTGCTCCAACAAGCAGGGGCCGAGACTCTGTCACCAACAACCTGACTGGAGCAGCGGACCTCCGGCTGCCACTGCATCGCAAGACATCACCATCGCATGAGCCCCCAAAACCAGGCTTCTCACTTCCTTTTGCCCAAGTCTCTCCTCCTTGGGGCTTGACTCTCAAATGACAGTGACTTCCAGCATCGAGAATGACCCTCGTCTTCCTAAAACCAAGTAATGGAAGGATTAATGGCTTTCTCCACTATGTTCAAATTGCCTTAACGCTTTGGAAAAATCATAAAACAACTTGTTATGGTGACGGCCAGCGATTGCCCGAAGACTGGCTTCTATTCAGTGATCATCCAGTGCTGGGGTTTGACAAGAGCCTGTCGTGCAGAAAATGGTTCTCAAAGAAGAAAGAAAAGAAAGCCTGTGTAATATGCCAATCACGCTGGATCTAATCTGCTAGAGTTCTGACATCTATGAATGCAGAGAAATGTCTTTTCAGTCTGACTCCCCTGGTCAGTGGCCTTGCAGCCCCGGACACAGGTGAGGAGGGACCAAGAAAGGGCGGTGGAGGGGAGACGTGGAGGGGAGACGTGTTGGGTAATAACTCGCTTGGCACGGACGCTGCTTCCGATGCCCAAGAAAATGCATTAGCTTGAAGCAGGCCAGTTCTCTCGTGTTCTGTTAATGGTTTCCACGGTTCAGGAGTTTTACTGAACAGGTAAGAGTTGTGACCACTTCATAAACTACTGTGAAGCTGACAGTCACTCCCAGAGCAGCACCCACCCCAGGTCCGAGGGAAACCGGGCAGGGTCCCCGCAGTCGGACGGCACGCGCTCGGCGCGCCGCAGCACTTCCTGGGACACGCTGACCACCCAGAGTCCACGTGGCCCCAGAACCATCTCCCCGGGACTCCCACAACCCCGGCAGGCCTCAGCTCCCTGGGCTCCAGTGTGAAACGTTATTCTCAAGTCTCTCGAACAGGCCATCCTTGTAAGTAGTTTGAAGAGTCCACTTGTGATCTGTTTTCACTGACCGTTTGCTTGGTGAAGTCCTTCCTTCACCAAGTAACGCCCACGCAAACACTGCCCAGGGCCGCATTAGACCTCAGAAGGTCAGAGTCAGGCAGGTCTGAGCCAGCGAGGGTCTGGGCCACACGTGCGCCCCCGATTGTGACAGCCCAGAATGTCTCCAGGTGTTGCCAGACGTCTGCTGGGGGCACAGGCACCCCCGCGGGGAGCCCCTGACCCGCCCCCCACAACCCTGGGGCCACTCCTCTCTGCCCTATTAAGTCCCTAAGTGAGCCACGGGAGAGAGAAAACACACCCCCGGGAGGAATTAGCTTCCTCCGAGAACAGACACCACGTCGCCCTGGGGGCCAGTGTCAGCCCTGCTCCAGAAACAGCCTAGAGAAACCACAATTCGTCCCACATTCTCCCCGGCCCCAAACACGGGGGGAGAGATGGTTAGTTGAGTGTGTGCCTCACGAGCATATTCAGAACTTACAGCTAAGGCTCCCCGGATGCAAAATAGCCACAGAAATGAATACCCAGCTCCGTACAGGTCATGGGAAAGCCTGCCCAGGCGTTCCCAGGAGGGACGGGGGCCCCCAGGTTACGGGCAGAGTCTGCGTGGAGCGGCGAGCCTCGTGGCCACACACGGCAGTGACGGTGAGCGGAACGGGCGGACCACGTCTGGGCACAGGCAGCCGGGGGCCCCCACAGCACCGGGCTTGTGCAGCCGACCCTCTGGCTGCCAGCAACTCGCTCGCCCCAGACTCACCAGTCCCCAAGTACCCGTGCAATCGCCACCCTGGCGTCTGTGTCCAGCGAGAAGCCACACGCAGACGTCAACACCACTTCCCTGAGGAGACCGACGGCCGCACCTGGAACAAACAGGCTCCCTGAGAAGCACGGGTGGCCGAGGGCAAGCACCGACGGGCTCCGGGCAGGCGGCCTCTTCTCACACCGGGGCCCTGGCCGGGATCTGTTGGGGGACAGCACTCCCAGGGCCGCGCAGGACAGGTTTCCCGAGGGCTTTGCTGGAGCCAGGGACTCGCGGAGCTGACCTGCATTTAGGGAGAAGCCGGGCCTCTGTGCTTCTCCCCGGGGAGTCCTCCCCGCCCCCGACCCCATTTCATTTGTGATCACACTTCGGATGCCGAGCTCAGCCTCCGCAAAGTCCACCGTCAGCGGCTTAGACGCTCCGCAAGCGCACCCCTTCCCGCCTCGCGCCTTCAGCTGCTGGTTGGGTGGGCGGCCCTCGGAACCACTCTTCCATGGGGCGCCTGCGAGACGCAGCTGATGACCCGCTTTTCAGAGAGGTGCGTGGGTGGGGAATCTGCCCGAAGCCCTCTGAGAAGACCCCAGCCTCGGAGCTGGCCCCGGCCCCCACCCTCCGGCCGCCTGGTGGGTTTCTGAACATTTCCAGCCACAAGTCTCCCCACTTCCTCAAGGGGGGCCAAGCCTTCCAGGCAACAGCCGTGGGCACCGACAGGAGCCTTGGCCTCATCTCCGTTCAAGACGCATACTTTCCAGATGAGCCCAGAGCGTGGCTTCTCCAAACACTCCATTCCCTGCGGCAGCCGGCCCGGGGTCGGGGAGGGGTGGGGCTCGGCGGGTTCTCTTTGCCCGGCAGCCCGGTGTCCTCTCCTACATCCTGCCCCGGGGCAGCCGCGAGGCTGGGGGAGAAGCTGTTTTATGGGCAAAACACCTCTGGATGAAAAAGGCATCTTTTCACCTGAAGCTGGGGCTGCCCTGAAGGAAGCTGGCCATGCCGGCAGGACCCCCGGCCAGAGACCAGGGACGGCGAGGGGTTCCCTGGGGGCGTCTGTCACCAGACAAGAGCGAGGGCGCCTCTCCACGCACCCCTCCGCTTACACAACTCCTCGGCCGTGTTTGCTGACACCTGCGGTGAATTCAGCTCTGACCGTGGACTTAGGACAAGAGACAAAATTCATGGAAGACATTCATTCATTTAAAAAGATCTGAGGGACTCCCGACCAGCAGGCCATGCTGACCAGGAGTTCAGTCTGCAGGAGAGGCCTGCGTGCGGACCAGGCCTCTCAACCTCGGCTCCGCCGGCCTCTGCGCAGACGGCCCTTTGTTGCAGGGCTGCCTGTGCTGGAAGATGCTTTTCAGCGTCTCTGACCGCCACCCTCTGGTGCTGTAGCCCCCACCCCCAGGCTGTGACAACCAAGAACGTCTCCAGACGGAGCCAAATGCTTCTGGAGAACAAAATCACCACACCCACCACCCCCCACCCAAACACACCCCCAGCGATTGAGGACACAGGCAAATGTTTGCAATATTATAATAACAATAATAATAATAGTAATAAAAGCTTAGGGGTAGAGGTCAATGCAAACAAGGGGGATGCACTGAAGGACTTCTCAGCCCCTCTGCCCAGGAGGGAACTCCGGGGGGCAGTGCCAGACGGGGCCTCGCAAAGAAAGCAGGCGAGCAGCGGACAGATGAGACCAGGTGGGACGTGCGGTCCAGGCGAGAAACCGTGGGCGCAGCCAGGAGGCAGGAGACTGCAGACACGTGGAGCCTGTGTGAGAGACGGCCAGAGAGCCCAACAGAGGCTCTCGAAGGCCTGGGCGGCCCGCAGGAGCCCGGCCCCTTCACCTGGAAAAGATGGCTGTACACGCAGAGGTGTGGCATCAGTAAAGTGGGTTTTTCAATTTTTTTATCATTGTAAAGAGTGTCGTAATTTTCAGAGTGAATGTTGCCCGTGAAGGAAGCAGCGAACGCCACGCTCCACCCCGGCACCTCGACGGCAAGTCAGACGCAAAGAGCTGTCGCCCTGACGTGCGCGACTCACGCGCGAGGAAGCAGGAGGCTGGTTCTTGCGAGAGCATCGCTTCGGCGCCCACTGGCTCCGTCTCGCTCACGGTGCTGCTCCTTGCAGTTCTGCAATTAACCCTTGGTCACACCATTTTCTTACATAAGAACGACCCGGACTGTGCATAAAACCCGTCTGTGTCCGCGAGGCCTTTGATCTGCAGCTCCGGTCCGCGCGGGACTAATGACGGACGGTTGTGAAATTCTGAGAAGGGCTGAAATTCTCTGTGATGTTGCAGACAGCAAGATCGTTATGTTTTGCTGTTGTTCATCTGAGCGGCAGTGCTTTCAGTCTAATTATTGGTGGTAAATCTCTTAGCTGAGTGACTCTCTTAAGCACGACTGTTATGTGAGGACAGATGGATCTACTCCCAGGCCAGTAAGTGCAGTGCAGTGTGTAAAAGGCCCGAACACTGGCTCAAATTGGACGGCTAATCCCCTAATTACCCACCGAGGAACGGTTTCGGGAGTTAATCACAGGGCCCGGCCCCACTCACATGCACGGCTAATCCTTCCCAAAGCCTCACGAAGCTCTTTGGCTCGACGATGTCCTGAGGCTGAAGTTGCCGCAGGTTTCATAGACGCTTGTTTTAAAATGCTGTCCTGGACACACACACAAAACAAACATATTTGCTTTCAAAGAGCCCCCGCATTTGAAGTGAGCGTCGACGCAGGAATCTCTGCCCGGGCTCTGCGTGCGTGGAGCCAAGCCCTTTCTCTTGAGGGCAGGGGTGGCCGTTAGCAAAGATCAGAGAGACTGACTCTCAGCCCAACTGACTTCTCTTTGCCCCGAAACTATGTGCTCCTCCACGAAGTCTTTGCTGAAGGCCTATCTGAGGCCAGACTTTCTGCCCCGCTGGGCCCTGGGCCTCCTTGCTCCGTGCAGCGCCGCTGCTGCTGTTCCAGAGAAAGGAACAAGGCACCCGCGGGGGAATAACTGGAAAGCAGTGAGGTCTGCTGACTGCGACACAGCGAAGGCCAGAGGAGGCCCTGGGCTTGGGAAATCCAGGAAGGCTTCAGGGAAGGGGTGAGCAAACGCGGGAATCACTCAGGCACTTCCCAAAGACCCTCCCGGGGCTGCGCACGGGGACAGGCACACCCTAGAGCAGCCACGTGGTTACCGTAGTCAGTGAGGCGGCTCTCGCCCCAGAGCAAGTAAGTACAGAGTGAAAAGTCCAGGCATCTCTCACACAAGACAGGCAGACGCGTCAACGCCAGTAGAACCTGGCGGGATTTTCTTTGGACCCCACCCCCCATTTCTCTTTTTTCGGTTCTCTCCACCAGCAGTTGCGTCCCCTCCAAACCCCGTCCGATCCGACAGTGACTGCAGACTCGCTCATTTTGAGGTGAAGCTAACGGGAAGGGTGGCTCGAGGCTGCGGGAGCAATGCTCTCCCCAGCGAGTGGACGCAGGAAAGGGGGGACTTGAGGCAGAGCGGGAGCGGGCACTTGGCATTCTTGTTAGGCCACCACCACCTTCGCTGCTTTTCTCAGTCTGGCGATGCCACGAAGGCCGTGACGGGAGGCCAAGGCTATCCCCTCTGTGGAAGCAGACCGTCGCCTCCCCACCTCCCTTGCAGCTGACGCACAGGCAGGAGCCACCCCGATCAGCACAGGTGGCGTCTAGTGTCCCCTACGAGGCGGCCTCGGTGACGTCAGCACCGCAGGCACCAGGCTACAGTCATGGGACTCTGCCCCCAGGCTGTGATGTGCAGCAGGGGCTTCCCGGCGCTGCAACCTCCAGGACCGGCTGTCCAGGCCTCCCAGAGTCTGGCACACTTTATTTTTAATACATTCCTATTCTTCCAAAATTATCCAAGTTGGCTTCTGTTGCAGCTGAGAACTCTGACTGGAGGGAGTGGACGGAGCCTTGGAGAGCGGCCCCAGGACTGCTTCTCCAGGGTGACCTCGGGTGAGGGACGAACTTTGCGTCCATCTAGCCACACCACCCTCCACGTCCCAGCAGGACGCAGTCCCGGGAGGAGAACGCGGCCCGTCTGCCTGCCTAGGGGTTTCCGACCCAGAGGGTGGAGGGAGGGGGGCGGGAGAGTGGGCTCACGCCCCCCCATTCCTGGAAACTCACCAGAGGGCATCACGCCCCCTCCCACAGGTGCGAACAGACCTTCCCAAGGTGCCCCCACCTTCCCCTGAGCACACACAGCTCCGCGTCTCCCTCCTGCGCTGCATGGGAGCAGACGCAGCCACCCAGGCCCACCCATGCCCACTCCCCAAGCGCCCCCTCCTCTCCCCTCTTCTTGCCAGCGCTAACAGCTCTGGTCGTCCAAGGTCCTTGGCCAGCGCCGCCAGCAAGAGGAAGGCTGTGCGGGTCCAACGAGCTTGAGAAGCTGGGAGCCAGGGGGAGCGCAGGACAGCACAGAAGCCGGGGGGGAGGGGAGGTAGCATCTCCACACAGGGTGGAAGGGGTCCGGTGTCGGTCGGGGGCCTGGAGGCTGCAGGGGCCAGCTGCTCTGTCTCCTGCTGACACGGGCAGTGGGGGGAAGGACCACCACCTCCACCCCGTACAGTGCGCCCGTCAGGGCCAGTCCCTGTGCTTGGCTATCCTCAGCACGATAGCCACTAGGTGCGGCTGCGCGTGTTGCGCTCAATCTAAGTTTTATTTTATTTCAAGCCTGAGCCTCGTTCTTGCTTGTTCCATCTTCTGTTGTCCTACGAACATGCTTTCCTGATCAGACTCTAAAAACAGAGGGAGTGTCAGCTCAGCACGACCGCACTGTTCCAGCACCTCCCAGTGACCTCCTCTCCCTTCTCTCTCATCTCCACCAGGACCGTTTTGGAGATGACTATGTATGTGATGAACTGGAAATCAGGGCACATTTAAAAGGTATAAATACTAAGGAAAGCTGATCAGGAATTATGCAACAGGAGAAGCCTAATCGCGGCAGCAACCCCCTCACCACCCCTCGTGACGTCAGTAACGTCCACAAAGCTACGGCTCCTCTAACGGGACAACCCTGCAGCAGCGGGGGGTCCCGACGCCCCTGACGCTCAGCCCGGCATGTGTCTGGCTCACAGCTTGCACCTGTTTGGGGTTGTGTGTCCTTTTAACCCCGGGCACTCTGGAGGTGGGGCCAAGGGGAGTCAGGGACGGACGGGGTCCCCGAGACTCTAGGGCGTGTGTCGAACGAGCGGCACCAGCATCCCCGGCTCCCCAGTTCTGGGCTCTTGTGCCTCTTCTTTCACACAAGTCCCCAAAGTCCAGCAAGTCCAGGTATGAGCGTGGGGGCCCCAGATGATGGGGGTCCGGTGGGGAGGAGGACCCTGGTTGTCTCAGGACTTCCATCCCACAGCTGACGTGACGCTCTGATCCACGTTTCCAACGCGTGACCGCATCACACCATGGAGACCCACCACCAGACCCCACAGATGGAGCCTCGCTCCCTCCCCGCCGCGGGAGGACGGGCCAGGGCTCTGCTGGGGGAAGGAGGTGGGCTCTGGAGCCTGACGTCCTGAGCCGAGTCTCAGCCCTGCTCGTGACCTCCAAACTCCATGGCCCGGGGGCACGGCACTGAGCCTCAACCTGCTCACCTGTACAGTGGGCGTCCTCCTGGCCCGGCAGTTGTGAGGGGCCCGCCTCCAGCGACACGGGGCGTGCGTGTTTCCTCCCTCCTGCGGACAGGAAATTCAGGCGACCGGCTCCTCTTTTAGCTTTTCTTGCTTTTTAAATGAGTCCAGTAACAATGGCTGCCAGGTCCTGCCCACAGGCGCTTCGAGGACCTGTTGGACGGTCGTGTCTATAATCCGTAACTGTTTATCTTCTCAGAGCGAGGAGTCACACAGGAGATTTATTTTTCCAAAAAATAATGAGCCCTTATTATTCTACCTGTAATTATCCAGTTGTGATACGGTAACTTTACTACGGCCGGCTGTGCGGCTGCGGAGGAAACTGCTATTTAAAGCTAGTGAGGCAGAGGAACACCTGTGTGTTAGGTAAGATGACCAGCACGCCCGGTCCTCCAGCAGGAACCCCCTGCGCTGAAGCCGCCAGGGCGGCCCCGCCCCCGCCCGCCTCCTCCCCCGGGCTGTCCCCCGTGTAACCCGCCAGCCGCACGGCAGGGGCGGTCCACACTCAGTGTCCGTTCTGTCTTCAGTCGCCGGCTCTGGGGGAAGCAGCTGCCGTCCAGGGGATACCCGGGCGCCTCTGGAGACGTCCTCAGGGCAAAGAACTGCGACCCCAGCCTGCAGGCCCGAGCACAGACATCCACTCACGGCCACGTGAAGAGGACACCCCCGCAGCTGAGCCCTCGGGTGCCTCCAGGGCAGGGTGATGACAGACCTGAGCTTTAAGCGCTGGCTGAGCACCCCTGGACTCCCAGCCCACAGACACTGTGATGCAGTAAGTGTCTTCTCCAGTTCCTACGTTTGGGGTAATTCGTTTACTCAGCAGTAAGTAACCAACAGGTTACCTATTAACACGGACAGTCACACATGCACATGCACATGCACATCACCGACGTCCTTGCCACAGGGTTTCAGCCTGGTCCCTGTACTGCATTCCAGAGCCCTGCCCTCAAGCTGTGCACACAGAGAGGCCATCCCATCCTGACGCCCCGCAGTCCTTCAGCCAAGACGCTTCAGTCCTGGCGCCCAAGAGGCTCATCCGACGTCAGACTTCATCCCACACCAAAGAGTGTTCTCCCAGTTAAAGAAAGGAGACAGACCCTCTTGGTGCCATGTCTTTTCAAGGAAAGACAAATAGAAATAAAAGATTCCCCTACCAAACAGAAAAGCCCTCGTCAGAGTCTCCAACAGAATGAAAGGATTCCAAACGCTTCGACCTGTGGCTACGCAGAGTGAGGTCTGTGAGCGCTTGGTACGTTGTCTGTTCGTCGGAGAGATTCTCCTGAAGCATTTATAATACGGGTTATTACCGAAAATAAGTCAAAGAACCAAAATGAATGAACAATTTATGCATATATGAATTCTTATGCTTTGAAATACATGGGAGATTTTTTAAGAATCCAAAGATATTAACTACTCAGTAGTTACGTAAAACACAGTATATAAATATATTCATAAAGATTGAAAAGATTATGCCTCAGATCTGTCACAGCCATTAAATTCTACACCCATCATGTGGTTAATCCCCAAACGCTCTGCCGTCATCACGAGATGAAACACCCTTGATCTACAAACTGACTTGCTTACTTACATAAAATAAGTCATGAAATAAAACTTTATTTCTGGTTCAGGCTATAAAATCCAGTAACAGTAATGCTGTCATGAAATAAAGTGCTGTAAATACTAATAGTAATACTATTGACTGAAAATGCAGAGGTGAGCAAAGAAGAAGTGGGCAGAAACCAGGTGTGTAACCACTGCTGACCGACTTTGGGGGCAGTGGTCTGCAATTTGAGTCACTAAAATGGTTCCCAGACAAGTCTGGCATGTTTTATTCTGGACCTCAGTTTATTAGAGAATGAAAATCTTCCTCGTAATGCCACTCAAAGACTAGGACGGCCGCCCGGGGGCCTTGAGAAGAAAGACAGTGGACCTGCAAATAGGTGGCATTAAATGCCATGAATTCAACCAAGTACCAGATAACTCCTCTTTGAAGAACTCTCTGCAGTCTACTCCTATTTAATTCAGACTCAAATACCTAGAAATTTCCTGAAATCTCAGTCTTTTTTTCAATTCAGATTTGAATCTTCAGAGGCCAGAAGTTCAAACAAACTAAAACTAAAACCACTGAAAGTATGTGGTCACTGAAATACACGCACAAAAAGCATTTGCCAAAATGTAACACCCATTAATGATTTAAAAAAAAAAAAAACCTCTTAGCTGTCTGGGTACAGAAGGGACACCCTCAGGCTGATAAAGGAATTTATAAGCAAAACCTAAAGGGGAAGAGTGAGTGTTTTGCTTCCCCCCCCCCCCACCCAGGATGGAGAATAAGACACAGGTGCCCTCACCATTTTATTCAGAATTGTACTGGAAATCCTAATCATTGCAATAAGGTGAGAAAAGAGACATAAAGACCAGAAAAGAATACGTAAAACTGTCTCTCTGTAGATGACATGATAATTTTAGAAAATCCTATAAAATATATAAAATAACCACTAAAACTTACAAGTTCTCAGGATACAAGATTAATATGCAGAAGTCAATGATATTTTTAATATTAGCACAAATAATTGGAAAAAAATTTTTAATGTCATAGCACTAAAGACATGTAATACTTAGGAGTAAATTTAACAAAAGAAAACTATAAAAATATTATTGAGAAAAAAAAGTTCAAGAAAACCTAAATAGAGGAAGAAGCATACCATGTTCATGGACTGAGAAACGCCATGCTTTTAAGAAGCCAGTTCTGCCCAAATTCAGCTACAGAATCAATGCAATAGTCCCAGCAGGATTTTTTCATAGACATTAACATGGTGATTCTAAAATCTCTATGGAAATCCCAAAGACCTGGAGGAAGCAAGGCAATCCTGGCAAAGAGCACTGCTGAAAGTTTATACCGTCTGACTCCAAGGCGTATTGTGAAGCTATGGTCATCAGGAGATTGTGGTTTTGGCACCTCCCCTCTCACCTTACTTTACCCCACGTACAAAAATTAACTTGAGATGGCTCATTAACTAAAGTATAAAAGCTAAAACCTGAAGTTTTTAAAGGAGAACATAGGAATATCTTTGTGACTTTGAATAAGCAAAGGTTTTTCAGACAAGATATGGAAAACAATAACCAAAAACTAAAAATGATTGACTTTATCAAAATTTTAAACTGCTGGTCATGAAAAGATACCATTAAGAAAATGATTAGACAAGACACAGACTGGGAGAAACTTTGCAAAACACACATTCCAGTTACATAAAGAACTCCTAAAACTCAATAAAAAAAAAAAAAAACCAGAAAGAAAAGCAAGGTAGAGATTTCAACACTTCAGACAAGAAGGGATACATGTGGGAAACGTTCAGCGTCCCGGTCGTCAGGGAGCTGCAAAGTGAAGCTACCCTGAGACACCACCTTGGACCCACCGAAAGGCACAAAATGAAGAAGGACTGACAATGCTAAACACTGGTGAGGATTTAAAGCAATGAAGTGAAGGTATGCTTGCTTTGGGAAAAGATCTTGTAGTTTCTTAAAAACTAAACATACATCTACCTATGATTCATTCATTCCAGGTAGGCATCTGCCCAAGAAAAATGAGAGAGTATTTCTACAAAAGATCTGTAAAGCGTGTTTACAATGGCTCTGTCTACAACGGCCAAGAGGGGAAACAGCCGGTGTCCATCTGTTGGAGGATGGACACGCTGACTGCAGGGCTCCCCCGCCGTGGGCTATTCAATGGCCAAAAGCAGTGAACGGGAACCCAAAAGCACTTTGCTAAAAGAAAGAAGGCGTCACCCAAAGCGTACGACGGGTGAGTCGACCTCTGTGAAGTCCCACAGCAAGAAGTGACCCTGAGGATGTGGGGTGGGGTTAAGAGGCATCGTGGGACTTTTGGGGTTGATGGGAACGTCCTGCATGCTGACAGCGGTCTGGCTTACACAGACACCTTCACCAAAACCCAGGGAACGGGGCCCTAAGGTTTGCATTTCACGCTAAGCCAGTTCGACGGCAGAAGGAAAACTGTAAATAAGAATCAAACTCTCTCAAGGCTAGTATTCGTGGGCACAAGGGCATTCCTGGCGTGTATCTGGAAACAAGACACGCTGACAGGCTGATGGAGGAGCGGCTGGGGGCAGGCACGCTGTGAGGCTTGCTGGGCGGGGTGCGGAGCCTGTGGGGCGCAGACACCGGTCTCCACTGCGAAATTCATTCAACTTTGCCCGCGTTTCTAATCTTCATAATAACGTGTTGGGACAAAATTTCTCCAAGGCCATAAGTTCCTAATAACTACATTTTTTTAGCATCAGACTGTCATACAGGGTTTGATTTCTTCTTTCTTTTGCCTACAGAACACCTTCCGATGGTCTAAACACGGTGACAGCCAGGGGCCTGGCCCTGTGTGTCTGGCCTGAGGAGAGCCCACGTGGCCGTCAGGCTCAGGCCTGAGGGAACAGGGACGGCCCAGCACTGTGCTCGTGAGGAGACAAGTTGCCAAACTGACCTGTAACTTACGGATGGGAGATACCTGCGAGCCCACGGAATTTATAACTTAAAGTTCAAATACATTTGGACAACAATCGTAAGCCAAGTTCTAACTGAGATAAAATTATGACTGTTGGAGGCAACCAACAAAACTTTAAGTTATCACAAATCTGAGTAGGTTAACAAGTTTAAAAATCTTGTCACAAACTCTTTTTTTTAAAAAGACTTCTAAGTGTGCTAGTTTAGTAAAGGATACAGAAGCAGAAAGTCTGATCTGCTTCACAAAGAATGGAGATTTGATAACAGAAACAAAACAAACTCATAGAAAAGAAGCAGGTAGCGCTGCCGTGTTGACCTGTGAGACAGATTCAGAGCCGGCCAGACGGGGGCCCGCGGCGTAGACTGGGACGAAGGTGAGCGGGATTTAGGCCTAAGGACACCAGCTCAGGTAAACGGCGCAGCAGGTGGCAGCCCTCCAAGTGCCTCCAGGTGTTTCTTCTGGACGTAGAACTGCTGTGAGACACACAGGGCTGGATACACTCTCGATCTTATGGATGAGCTAGATCGTTCGGAGGGAACACGGTCGGACGGGGGCTCAGGTCCTCCGGCCCCTGGCTCCCAGGTGGGAGGGGAGGGACTGTGTAATCACACCCGGGGGCATGGGGATGGGCCGGCGGCTCGAACATTACAAGGCTGGACCAGGAAATCAAACTGGATGAGTCAGGCAGGGCCTGGCGATCACAGACGCGGGAAAGGCAGCTTGGTGGTGGAGGACGCGGCTTTGGGTGTCTGGCTCTGGGGTTCTGACCTCACACCCAGAGCCACCGTGTGACCCTGGGCAGGCTACCAGCATCATCCGAAGACTCTGAACACCGTTCAGCACGCCAGCCTCACTTCCTCCCCTCAAAGGGGTCCCGAGCTGTCTGAGCCTCCAGACCCCAGAAGCTGGGTCTTTCTTCTTCTTCACAGTATTAGCGCCTCGTTATTTCATAACACACGTCGTGGGGTCTTGTCATCCTGGACGGGGTGGCCAGGGGGATGGGCTGGGAAGGAGGCTTCCTCCACGCGGCCAACCTTCGCCCCCCAGGACCCCACCCCAAACGTCTGCTCTGTGGCCTCCCCAGCACCAGGGACATCGGCTGGGACAGGCAGCTGACAAGCCTGCGTGAGCCGGAGCCTCTCAGAGCCCAGCGGGCCGCGCTCCACGCACTTGGAGGGCGAGCCTTCGGAGACTTTAGGCACCAGGTTTCCCCTGAATTGAAACAAATCTCATCGTTGCCTAGAGAGACGCCACTCGGGTCTCCCCTTCTACCTAAGGGCCAGCAGCCAGGGTGCCGGCTCTCACACCCATGTCGCGACTCTGTTCCACTCGGGGTGAACCGGCCGCACGCTCAGGACGTGGAAAGCATCCGTGTGAGTGAGCCCTCAGCGCTCCGGGAACCCCCAGGCTCCCAGTAATGCTGGGCTGGTACCACTAACTTCCTTCCTGCATGCTAGGAAACTGGGGCTCAGAGAGGCTAAGAATCTGCAACAAGTCACCCAGCAGCCGGGTGGCAGAGCTGGGGCGCGAACGCCAGCGTCCAGCCTGCAGCTGGTGATCCGGGCAGCACCTGCCGGGCCTTCTAAGTGCGACGGAGTCACAGACCGGAGGCAGCGCGAACACTCACCACACCCAGGCCCTGAGCCTGAGACACTGTATAAAAGGGCAAATGGCGGCAGGACCAGAAAGGGTCTCTACAGACAGAGCCCCTCCCCCAACGCTCAGACACAGGGGCCTTTGGAATCTGCCCCGCCCTGTCCCCCGTCCAGGAGGAACCGTCCACCCAGCGCACCTGAGACGGCTGGGCACCACCTCGTGCGTGCTCCGTCTCCTGAGCCAAACTGACCGGGTCTGCGGAGCTCCGGGCTCCTGGTGGGGAAGGTGAGCTGAGGCCCAGGAAGGGCTGTTCACGCAGATGTCAGCTTTGGAACAAGCACGGTCAGGCCGGCAGTCTGCATGGGTGAGGAAGGTCAACAGACGCCCTTCATCGGCGCTCAGGGCAAGTGCTCAGTTGCAGAGCTCCCTAAGCCGGGCGGCCGGGCCCCCAGCCTACAGGCAGCCGTAAGCCTCCAGCTCTGGGGCTACGGGCAGGGCGCAGGCCGGCCTCGGGCGGGTGCCCTCCATGCGGACGCGGGCCTGGGCCTGGACGCCCGGCGTCCACACAGCAGGGGCCCAGATAACGTGGAAGCTGCAGAGGCCTCAGTGGGGTGTGTCCCTCCCTGTCCATAAAACACCGCTTTCTTTTATTTTCTCTGTAAACAGAAACGCTTTCTTCGCATTGCTTGGTCGCTCAACCAGGAAAGAGGAACTGTTTCTTTCCTTATCATCTGCTGTTTATTCAGTGCACAGAGGAGAGCCCGGCGCTGGAAAGTCCCCCGTACAGACTGGAAATTCTGGCTCCTTCAAGAATCTGTCCACGAAATTTTATTCTCCCTGGATGTCAAGAGAATGGTTAATCCTGCCCAGGATGCTGGGGTTTTTTGGTCTTTAAAACAACTGCAAAGTTGTGTGACAGCAGGAAAGTTGAGGTAATTTTTTTCCTGTTCTTTCTGTTTCCTTCCCTATTTTAAAAAGAAAATGCGCTAAAGGAAAACTGAAGACAAGAATAAAAATGTCCAAGTAATAAACATCTTTTAAATAAAAAAAAAAAGTGTCCGTGGGATCACGTGTGTTTGGACAAAAGCCGTCCGTAAGCAAAACAAAAAAGAAAGAAACTTTAGAAAATTTAAATTGTGAAGTTGGTCCCAGACATTTTAGTGGGTATTCTCTAGAGCGTTCAAAAACAGCAGAGTGAAAAATCTTCTACATCTGTTTGTCTTCGTGGATGAAGAAAAAAGGAGGATTAAAAAATGCTCAGCAGGAGAAATGGGCCCCTCAGACTCTCCATCCGAGGGCCCTGAAGCCGCACGCACAGGAAGTGACCCAGTGGCTGGGTGCGCCGCTGGGTTTCCTGTAGCTCCCAGCACAGCGCCGGCCAAGGAGAGCCGCAAACCCCGCGCTGTCCAGACGGGACGCTCTGGAGGATAAAACTGCCCCCGATGTTCCAGAAACAGCGCTGGGCCCGCGGGGAGGCCCTGGCTCCGCCCGCCCGCTCGTGGTGCCGCGGGGCCTCGGGTGGTCTGGACTCGGCCTTCTCCTCCGTAAAAGGGCGGCTCAGCCAGGATCTCCGAGGCCGCGCCGGAACTCGGACCTGCCGTCACGCGCGTTTCTGTCATCACTTTATTTCTTGCTTGCCTTTGGTTCACACCGTTAGTGTTCAGGAGTACGTCCATCACATATTCCTTCAGACACGTTCTTATAATCCCATTTCCGGCTCTGGGGGACCATTTGATGCCTCGGGCTGGAAACCTCCCTCCAGGTGTGGGAGCCTTGCAGCTCTTCCCCACAAGAACCCTTCCTGCTAAAACCGCCCTGTTCACCCGCATCCCGACAGCCCTTTGGAGAAACGTTTAGGCCGGCAGAAGACGCCCCGCACAGAAGGAGCTGAGCCCAGGGTGACAGGTGCTGTGGCCCCGCACAAAGCTCTTGCCCGTCAAGGGGCCATGTCCTCACCTGGGGGATTCCTACGGACTGCAGAACGGCTCTGCCTTCTCCCATCACGACCTGGGTTGTTTAACCTTCGTCCCCTCACCTAGACTCACGGGTCAGGCCACGCTGCACCTCCCCGGCCCCTGCCCAGCGCCGCAGCCAGCAGCCCCCGGCACGGGGACACCGGGCCGAGGTGGAGGGGCCTCCAAGCCCAGTCGCATGAGGAGTTTGACAGACACAGTTACAGCTGTGTCTGCTTGTGGCGGTGGCTGCTTTGTGCCTGCCGCGATGCATGTGCTGCAGTCAGCCCCCAGGACCTCAGCATCTGACCTTGTTTGGTGTGGGGGGGGCGCACGTGGGACATTCGCATGGAAAGCTCACGGGCCCTCACGACAGTCTCGACTCCAGTCTCGTCTCACACTGCGAAAGCATCGCTCCTGGCGGAGGTTTCCAGTGAGTGGCAGCTTTGACAATTCTTGCTCTAGAAAACGTTTTCTTGGGACATCTCTGCCCATAAATGCACACGAGCAGGCCGGCGGTAAGGCACGGACGGAGCCGGTGAGGCATGGACGACAAAGCTGGTGAGGCACGGACGGAGCCGGTGGGGCCCTGCAGGTCTGGCCCGGAGGCAGCCACAGCGTGAGCGCCTCTGGAAATGGGGGCCTCAGTGGAAACTGCGCTGCGAAGGCCCTGAGACACGGTGGTTCTCACCAGAGGCAACTGGGAAGGATGAAAGAGGCTTGTTTTGAAGTCATTCGGGCGAGACATCAAACAGGGTCTCCCCAGGCTCCCCGGGCAAACTGTGAAGTCCCTGTGAGCGAGGGCCACACCGGCTTCGCGCAGGAAACGGCTGGGGCCCAGCAGGAGGGATGCGGACGAGAGCCACCCGCGGGGCCTGGCTCCCCGTGGGGACAGGCCTGTGTCCCCTCCATCCCAGCACCTGGGAGCCAGGTCAGGCTCGCAAGGAGCGCGGGCAGAGAGATGCTGCCGCCACATCAGCCCAACACCCTCAGTCCACCGTCCTCATCCTCGTGAAGACGGAGAGGGTCCACCCTCGCGGAGCAGAGCGTGGATGTTAGAGAGGTCCCAGGAGAGCTCAGGGGAAACAGGCGTCCTCACCACACAGCACGCGTGGTGACAGTAACACGCACACTCAGACACACATGCTCACACACACTCACACACGTGCAGAGCCTGACTCAGGCGGGTGGGCGGTGGGCCTCTCTGGCCCAGCTGCAATGTCTTAATTCAGGCGTCCTTCCCTTGGCTACCACTGTACGCAGCCCAGGCGCCGGTCCTTCTGTGGCTGCACTGCTGTGTCTGCACTGACCTGGGGTCTCAAGACACAGAAGGGGAACGCAGTGGCACCTGCTCTCAGGTTCCCAGAAACAGCCATGCACGTTTCCTTATGATTCTGTGTAAAGCACATAATTTTTAAATTAAAATACGGATTTTTGCTGTGTATTAAACCAGAAATCAGAATCTGAAGTTACACATCTGTTTACACGTTTAGCATATAGCAGTCATCACAGTCTACGAAATCCTTGTCCATCAAAGCAGCTTTTGTAACAAAACGTATGGCTCTAAGGGACCGACTTAACAATGACAATGACGCAGCCCGGATTCGCCGCGGGAGCCCAGGAAGGCCCACGTAAAACCACAGAGCTCAGATCAGCCCGCACTTCTGAACGCAGAGCAGAAGGCTGTCCACGGGGCCGCAGGAAGGATGTGACCCGAACCTCACGTTCCGCCACCGGTCAACACGCCCAGCAGTGCAGGGTCTGAGCACCCTTGTCGCGGGCCTCCTGGGCTGCTCTGAGCATGAGGAGGGCCGCACGTGAGGCCCACCCTGTAAACAGTGCCTGAGTCTGAGTCTAACCCACGGTCAGACACGCAGGGACAGGCTCGGTGAAGGCGCACCCTCAATGGCTAACTGTGTGGGGCGGAAATCCGAACAAAGGGACATCCTGGCACTGAATACGAAACAATGCAGCTCGTGCAGAGCGGCGAAGTGGAGACAGAGGCCAGCAGTAAGGACGGCAGGGAGCAGTGCTGAGCACCTGCTGTGCGCCACCTCGCGCTGCACCTGACACGGACGATCCCACCTAATCCCCACAACCGAGTGGGGGGCTGCTTTTCCCCCATTTTACAGACAGGGGTACCACGCCGGAGCCCGTGGCGCAAGAGGGGGAAAGCCGGGGCCCTGGGCGGGACCCAGGAGGCAGGGAGGCCCAGCCCCTGGACCAAGAGGGGGCCAGCCTGCCCCAGGCAGCCTTCCCCTGAGCAGCTCCTGCCGCGGGGACGGGAGAGGTGGTCCGACACGACCGAGTCCCTCCTTCAGGTAAGCAGGTGCCAGCGAGAGGCACGGCCGGCTGAGATACGAGGGAAGCCTGCTAGATATTTAGGAAAAGGTACAGAAGAGAAGAGGCTGATTCTGTGACACCAAAGCCAACAGACAGGCTCACCAGCTAATCTAGATAAAAGTGAGCTATCAGGAGGAATTCCCTTGTGGCCCATCTTCTTTGAGTTTCAGGCCTAGGCCTCTGGGTCCACACCCTGTTGCAGAGGCTCGGGTCAGGCACCGACCCCTGCATCTGTGAAACCCGCGGTGCCGCGGTGCTGGGGTGCGATGGTGCTAGAAACCGCTGAGTCACGGAGCACCTGCGGTAGAAAGGCTGCACTTTGCACCTTGAGTCTTGTCTCCGTGTGCGCGTGTGTGCGCGCGTGCGTGTGTATGTGCGTGTGTGTGCTTGCGTGCATGTGTGTGCAGGTATGTGGGTGTGCATGCATGTGTGTGCATGTGTGAGTGCTTGTGTGTGTGCACGTGTGCGTGTGTGCGTGTGTGGGACCACAGTGGAACGCTGTGTGTCTCAGGCAGGAGGCTGAAGGACAGGGCCGGGTGGTCCGTGGAGCTTGTGTGCAGTGACCATGAAAACAATGGTTTTCTGAGTTGCTCTGCAGTCACAGGGGGATAAAAACAAACCAGCGGGGACAGAGGACCCTGACTCCTGTCCCCCGCCATGCCGCAGTGCTCTTTGAGCCCTCTCCTCGTCTGAAAGTGAAGACGTAAGTCGTGCTCGGCCCACCCAGAGGGCTGCCGGGCGTCCCGGAGGGCACCTTCTAAACGCGGCACACGGCGAAGGTCGCGGCTGACTGAGGCTGCCTGTGAACCTGCAGTTTACGGTGGGATGTTCACGCCAGGAAGGGGAGAGATGGCTAATAGGATGGCTGAGAGCTACTGGGGTGCCTGGGGAGTGTCCCAGGTCCCCCAAGTCCTGCAACACCGCATCCTGCTTGTTCCTCTACGTGTCCAGCCAGGTGACGCCTCGGGAACCCTTCCGTGCGGCGAGTCTAAGCACCCTGAGCAGAGACACTCCACGTCTGTTTGGCTGTGCGCCACCGGCCCTGGGCTCGTCTGTGAGAGCGCCTGTCTGTCTGACGCTGACCGGATCTTTCTGGCTCCCCGACCCCTGCGGAGCTTTGTCTCTGCTGGTGCAGGGAGGCAGCGTCAAGTGTGTGCCTTTCACTGGAGCCAGCGTGGAAAGGCCTTGCAAAACCCTGGTTCTGATGTCTTCCTGCCTGAGTCATAGACTGAGGAATGAAGAAACACTTCTGATTGACAAACAAGGAAAAGAGAAAAGGAAGAAAGCTGCAGTGGTGTGTTCTTGGACCGCAACCCCGAGTCAATCTACGTGAGCACAACCAACACGCAGATCTCCATTCACAGGGGAGGCTGCGAAGGACAAAAAAAAAAAAAAAAATAGACACACAAAAATCAAATAATAAAATTAGTTCCCAAGAAGGAACGTCAGCATTTTCAAGTGCATCTTCCAAACTTGCTCTTTAACTGAGCTCACAGGCGCGCAGACATAAACGCAGGCACACTGCAGGTGTCACTTTGCAGCCCGCTCTTCGTCCACCCGTGCGTCAGAGCGCTTTCCCAGGCGGCGAGGAAGGCCGAGAGCCCTGCTGCTACGCTTAGCGCTGGTGCAGGGGTCCCTCGTACGATGAAGCCTGACGGACTCACCTGCCTCACCGAGGGGCTTCTGCGTTTCTCACGGAGACACAGTTGACATACAGCGGTCTGCCCGTGTAAGGTGAAAAGCAGGTTGGCCTCGTCCGCTGATGGCCGCTGCTGAGTTGCTGCTGGTGTGAGCCGTATTTGCACATTCAGCCTCCTGCTCTCATCCCCTCGTCTCTCTGGGGCTAATTTCCAGGAGGAGAACCAGCCAAAACCCGTCTGCATTTCCGGCGTTCACGCAAACTGCCAAGTCGCCTGTGGAGATGGGGGGCCGAGTCCACTGCCCAGAAGTGTAGTTTCCGTCCCCGCGCACGCTGCCTGCCCCCAGTTCTCCCACCCCTCCCCCAGTCGGATAGGTAACAGACAGTGCTTCACTGCTGCTTTAAGCTCGTTTCCTTGACTTCAGCACGCGGTGACGTTACCAGTGTTGCTTGTGATCCAGGCAGCTCTACCACCAGCAGTGAGCGGCTGACACGCCTGGAGAGCAGGCTGTGCGCCCGGCCCTGTGCTTGGCCCCTTCTGGATTCTCTTTAATCCTCGTGACAAGCCCTGCAGGCAGGCCATGCTTACCATCGCGATTTCACAGAAAAGAACAAAGACTTAGCCGGGTAACGAGCCGATGGTCGCCGGGGTAATAAACACGGAGCCCAGAGCTCGGTCGGGTAGACCTGCCCCAGGCCATGCAGCTGAGCTGGGCTGTGTGACGGCCACGCAGGTGGCGGATCTGTGTTTCTTCCACGGGTGTTTTCACACATGTGGTGTGTTTGTGCCTTTGCCCGTTTCACCCAACGACTCTCTGTATGCTAGAACATTAACGCTGTCGTTCTTGCCGCTGACTTTCCGAGGCCCCTTCAGTGGCTCTCCTGCTGAGTGTCCCCCGAGCAGGGCTTCCTCTGCCGCTTCCGCCCCACCCCAAGACGTGGGGCTTTATCACTCGGGTCATCGGAGCTAAACCTCTTCTTCTCTTTCCCAAAATTAAATCAGCCTTTACTGAAGCAAAGAGTAAGCTCTGGCCACGGACCATTTTCCAAAAAACAAGGCACGTGCCACAGAGGGCATGTGGGGCCACGGGCCTGCAGGGCTCCGCCTTGACGTGGGGAAACTGATAACCGCGTCACACAGCAGCTCGGAAACACTCATCAAGGCTGCTGCCTCGAGCGCCCCGAGTCCTCCGCAGGCGGCCCTGCCCACCCGCCACCAGAGCCCTTAGAGACAGAGCTCATGCAAGAGAGAGAGGCCTGGCGGGTGCACGGAGGAAGGTGAAGGCTGCTGTGCCTCGACGGCCCCGCTGTCCACCTCGGACCCCAGCTCCCCTGTCTCCCGGTCCCTCCCTCCCACGGGACAGTGAACAGCCCAGCTGAGGGCTGTGCGCTGGCTCTGTCCGCGGACCACAGCCATCGGCCCCAGTGGCTCTTCCAGAACTGTCCACGGTCCCAGAAGCTGCTCCCTTCTCCCTTTGCCCTTGGTTATACAGGACAGCAGAGGCAAAATTTACAAAGAAAACCCCAAGTACATCACAATCCTAGAAGACAGATGAGATCAGCGATCCGTTTAATTCACCACAAGGACCAAAGCCACCCCTCCCCAGCTGAGACCTGCTGGTCAACCCCAGCCCCCTCCCAGCACCCCCCTCCCCCGGCCTCGGGCTGAGCCAATTCCAGTCACAGTCTTCCTTCCGAAGCACTTCAGACTCAAAGGACACGATCCTACCACGCCTGCAGCCCTGCTCTTTGCAGAGGAGGAAACGTACAACCAGATGACCAAACTGCAATTCAAACCCGGGGGCGCCTGCCCGTGCCTGCCCGCCGAGCCCAGCGTGCTCTCACCCTGGCACTTGGCAAAGGCCTTCCACACCCGCCACGTGCCCCGTCTTCCTGCAGACCCTCGGGCAGCACAGCTCCCCGCCTCCACCTCCCGATGGGAGACCGGAAGAGGCTGCAGGTGTTTGCACCCGCCGTCACAGAGGGGGAGCCAGGCTTCAGCCCACAGCACCCAGGCAGCCTGCACCACCCGGCGCCCCCACCGGGCAGCGCACGGCCCCCCAAGCAGTCCTCTGTGGGAGGAAGACACAAGGGTCACCTTTCAGCAGATCCAGGCCAGGGCTGAGCAGCTCGCTGGGGGCCTGGGGGCCCGGGCTCCAGGCGCCCACCCGCCTCCCCGGGGCGGTCACGCTGGCTTCAGCGAGCGGGTGCTGCGCCCCCCGTCCTCCAGCCTGTCCCCAGGGCCACTCCCACAGCTCAGCCCACCTGTGAGAGCTGTGACACAGCCAGCCCTCAGGGCCACTCAGCGGGAGGTAAAACCCATCACAGCTCTTCAGGGAGCTAAGAAATGCGGCTGAAACCAGCGTTGCCCAGATGAGGGATTAGAACAAGCCAACAAGGGCGGCTGGCACGACGGGGCAGCACACCCGAGTTCAAGGGCACAGACACCAAGGACGGCTCGTCCGTGAGAGGAGCCGCCGTTCCGGCTGCTTCAGAGAGGAGTCCTTCCCGCCGTGGAGCGTTCGAGCTGAAAGGGCTCTGGGATAATCCCGTCTGATCCTCGGGTTTCACAGTTGATGGAACCGAGGGCCAAACAGGTCAAGTGACCTGATGGGTGACGATGGCAGGAAAACGGCCAGAAATCAGGAGGCGGGGCTCCAGGGCCTTCGTCACACGTGCCCAGCACCTGGGCTTGCCTGCAGTGCTCCCTCCTCCGTGTCAGCAGCACACGCACACTCATATACACGCACGCATGCACACACGCTCACACACACGACACACATATGCTCATACACACATACGCTCATACACATGCACACACGCTCATACACACGCACGCACGCTCGCACATACACGACACACATGCTCATACACGCATGCACTCATGCACACACACATGCACGTTCATACACACGCATGCATGCACACACGCTCATACACACGCTCGCACACACGACACACATATGCTCATACACACGCACGCTCATACACACGCACGCTCATACACACGCACGCATGCACACACACATATGCTCATACACACGCACACAACACATATGCTCATACACACGCACATACGCTCATACGCACGCACGCTCATACGCATGCACGCATGCACGCTCATACACACGCACACACGCTCGCACATACATGACACACATGCTCATACACGCATGCACTCATGCACACACACATGCACGTTCATACACACGCATGCATGCACACACGCTCGCACACACGCTCGCACACATGACACACATATGCTCATACATGCATGCACACTCATACACATGCACACACGCATACATGCTCACACACACGACACATATATGCTCATACACAATGCACATACGCTCATACACACACACGCACGTGCACGCACAGGCACACATAGGCACTCGCACATGAATACATACATGTGCACACGCACCTACATGCACACATGTGCTCATACACACAGGAGCACACACTTCTCCACCTGATGCCTCTGACCCCACCTGTCTCCTCTCACCAAGCAGGAACATGTCCCAGGGCGAGTGCCCCACTCCTTGTGGGTAAAAGCAGACATTTCCAAGACACGTGTCTTCAGGCACCGCTCCTCTGGGGCCGTCTGCCCCCATCAGCACCTTGCAGGAGCTTTCCTTCCCTGCTGCCCCCTCCCCACTCCACACTCCTGTCCCCCCCCGCATCAATTCCCAAATCAACTCCCCGCATCAAGCCTCTGTCCCTGCCTCCGTCTCAGGGTAGCCCGGACTAAGACACATAATTCCCCGCAGTAAAAATCCAACCACAGCTCTGCAACCCACAGCAGCGGAGGTCTTACGAAGGACATTTCTGTCAGTTTCTGCTTCCAAGGAGGTGGTCTGGGGGACACGGCCGAACACTGGAGGGTACAGAACTCCAGGGCAGCGTCTCAGTGGTCTGCGTGGACAGTCAGCCAGAAGAGTTGAAAGAGGGCCTCTCCCCAAACCCAGGCTGTATGGTGGCTGTGGCTGTACCAGAAAGTTACACGTCACTGCCCTGAGGAGCTTGAGACGAGGAGGCCAGGAAGACGGGGTCTACGTGGCGAGAAGCCGAGGACGGGCCACGTCAGCGCTAAGAGGCCATCACCACACCTGAGCTGAAATGGCCAAAGCAGCTTTCAAAACATGCTTTCCAGGAAGTTGAGACCAAACACCCCACGCTAAAGTATTTTACCTTAGAGGGATTAGCCTCTAAGGTGTGGGAATGCAGAGGAGGAAGGAACCCTGCCGCCGCAGTGGCCCAGAAGTGAACAGCATGGAGCCTGGGAAGCCAGTGTCGTGCTTCGCCAAATATACGAAACCTCGGGTATTGTCCCAGGAGGACAGGGTAGCTGCAGACGGACTGGCTGCGGGGCTCGGCCACGCTGGGAGCACACCTGCATGCGCTGCTGGCTGAGCTGCCCAGGGAAGAGCCACCGAGAACTGGAGAGATGCTTGGGGGATTCCCAGACACTCGGAGAAACGAGGCTCGAAGGCAGACCCCAAGAGCACACCCGCGCCGCCATCACCACCCCAGCCACAGAGAACCACCAGCGTCGGCGCTTCTGTGCAGCTGTCCTGACAGGGGGACCGGAGAGCCTTCCGACGGTGGCCCAGGGCGTGGGGCGCAGGTGGGGGTCACCAGGGACTGGAGGCCAGGAGCTAAACGAGGCTGTCCAAGTCCCAGATCTTCTGTGCCCCAGTTTCCACATCTTACAAAATTAGGTTGATCATATCCCAGAAAAATCTCGAGGAAGAAGACACGAAAAGAGCCTAAAGGAAAGGCTTTGTGAAAATAAATAGTAACGCGTGTACTGTGACACTGAGCACTCGAGCTGGGGCAGACGGGCAACTTCGCTTAGGAAACTCTGTGTTCATAAGCGAATGTGTCAGCCCCATAAACTAACATGAAAGGAACTATTTAAACAAATTTACACTACAAACAGCTTTTACGTCCCCTTAAGCACCACAGAAGCATCCTTGTCTCTCGTGCCTCCCGGTGGGTGAAGAGACTGCAGGGTGCCTCCCCGCCCCCCACCCCCACCCCCAGCAGCCCTGCCGGAGCCCAGCGTTAATCAGAGCACACCCGGAAAGTAACGCGTAAGGGCTGGTATCACCCAGGCTGGCCTCCCTCCAGTTTGCAAAAATGGGGCAACTTTTCCTTGAGCAAGTTTAAAAACATTCCACTTTTTACTGGAGCTCCAATTTGTCACTGTACTTGATGTTTTGAAAACAAGTACATGGCTGGAAATAATAGCCCAATTTGCATAGCCTAGAAATTCATCCTCGCTGAGGCCCAGTGTCCACGACAAACCAGCAAATTAGAAGTGCTTCGGTCCCCTCACTGAGCACCAGCGGCTGCTAACACGACAAAAAAGACGTGCGCCTCTTGATGGAAAAGCAAACCAACACCTTCCGAGTCACCTCGGGGGAGAAAACTAACATGAATCTGGTCGCGTCTCTAAAAGGCGTCACCGGTTACCAGGGAACGGGTATGGGGAACAGGCTAAAAGACACCACAGGAAAGCAGGCAGTGGCGACCAGAACGCGGGAAGCTCGACGTACAAACGTGGCCGGGTTTTCCACAAGAGTAAATGGGAGGAAAAGGGAGTGAGGAAGATGAAGGATGGACTTAATTATTTAAAAAGGTAAAAAGACACACCAGCCAATCAAATTGTCTGAACTTTATTTGAATCCCAATTCAAGTATATACACTTTTTAAAAATTATGACAAATTCCTGGCCATGAAAGAAAAACAATAGAAAACTGTACAAAATGTAAATAGAAAACTTTTTTAGACATAAGTTATCAAACAGTAGGACCACGATCCCTGAGAAAAAGAAGCTGAGTTTTACAGTCGTCCTGGATTTTGCCCTGAAAGCAAATTTAAAACATCAGCAAAGGGGCAGGAGAAGCCAAGAGGAACCCGCATCTGGGGGAGGGAAACAGACCAGCCTTCAGGGAGGCTGAGCCTGTGGGCAAAGCTGCAGACAGAACTGGACGAGGCAAAGGTTCAGAAATCTTCCCGGGGCCCCGGGAGCTGCTGGTGGAACCCGGATCTGGGCCTCCATGGGGTGAAAATCCACGAGGCTGGACAGAGAGCTGAGAAGGCCTGCAGGGACAGCGCCCAGAGCCTTGGCAGGGCTGGGAGGGACGCAGGCCCTAGCCGCCGCCGTGGACAACGCGCCGAGCCCCCGGGGCCGTGCGCAGCGATGCCGGAGGCCGCACCTCCGTTGCAGGGCTGACTCAGCCCTGAAGGACGGGCTCTTCTAGAACTGCCCTCCAAGGGGCTCAGAGACAAATCTGGTAAGGAGGAATCAGAAACTAACTTAATGGTCCACCAAACAAATTCCAAAACTCTTTAAGGAGGAAAACAAAACAGCACAAACCTCATAATGTCCTGCACTCCATCAAGTACTACTAGACATGCGAGAAATAAACAAATCGTGACCCACAACAAGGAGGAAAATCAGCCAAAAGAAACAGACCCATAAACGACTGGGATGTTGGAAACTGCAGGCAAGGATTTGTAAGACGCTGTGATACACGTATTTAAGGTCTCAAAGGAAAACACGCCTGTAATGAAGAGACAAATAAAACATATTTTTAAAAGAATCAAACAGAAATTCTAGAGAAGAAACATAGTATCTGTTGGGAACGAAGCATTTAACCTTTTCCGCACAAACTGAATTTCCGAGTGACAGCCCGCTGGTGAGGAAAGGCTTTCTTTACACAAGTTTGGAGCTCGTAAAGAAAGCAGAGAGGGCGGGAGCATGCTGTCCCCTTGCCACCCCGACTGCGACGGCGCTGGGCAGGGACGCCGCAAGGACCAGGAGGTGAGACGCCCACAGGGAGCTTTGCAATACATGAGTCAAGTTCACGCTCAAACTCGCTGAGTAGCCATAATTCACCAAAGGAGCAGCAAGCCGTCACAGTGGGCCTCCCGGCAGAAATCCACAACTTCAGTCTGTTCCTGGAAACCCTCAGCAGTGAGCCCAGTCAAGCCTCTGGATCCACCTGCCAGTTCACCGGAAACACAGTGGACAGAGGGGTCTGTTAACCCACAGGCTGCGTCAGCGAAGCCCAAACGCAGGAAAACGCTACAGGCAGACAACCTGACTTTTTAACCATTAAATTTAAAACAGGGAGAAAGATCAATCGGCTCGAGACACTCAGGAGACCTACTGACCAAACGCAAGAGGGCTTGTTTGCATCCTCACTTAACTGAACCGATGCTTATTAAAAATGAGGCCACTGGGGAACTTTAAACCCTGGCTAGATATTTAGAAATGTTACAGAAATACTGGTAATTTTTTGCGGTTTGATAATGGTACTGTGGTTATATTTCTATTTTTCAAAGAAAAGAAGTCCGTATCTTTTATTTTTAATTTACTTTATTTTGTGGGGGAAGGAAGGTAATTTGGGTTGTTTGTTTGTTTACTTAATGGCAGTACTGGGGACTGAACTCAGGACCTCGTGCACGCTAAGCAGGTGCTCTACCCCAAGCTATACCCTCCCCCAACCATATCTTTTAAAGATGTTAAAGTAATTACAGAAGAAAAAATATTATGTCTTGGATTTGCTTCATAAAAACCTACTAGGGGTGGGGGTAGGAGTTGGGGAGACGCAGATGAGACAGGAGAGGCCGTAAGTGGACAAGCATTGATCAGGGCGATGGTTACATGGGACTTCCTTACGCTGGCCTCTTTACTTGGGTATATGCTCGAAATTTTCCATGATGAAGCTGCCTGGTGGACAGACAGACAGACAGGAGCTACGTTCTTCCCAGCTCCACCACAGACTTTCTTATGCGATTTGCTAATGGGTTTTATCCTCTCTGCTCAACTTTCCAGAAAAAGAGCTGTGGACTTTCCTTTGGGGGCCCAGGCGCTTGCCACACATCAGGTCTAAATGGCCCCGTTCCCCTGGGGACTTGTCATTGCTCCAATTTTCACCCGAAAACCTCACTTGGTGTTTTAGTGCAGGGAACCGCCCACCTGTCCTTGCAGGACGACCTCCCCAAGAATGAAAGGGAACGAGAAAAACTAAGAGCATCTGCTAAGGGCTGGAATCTAGAGTTCAGCTGTTAGAACTCCAACAGTGCTTCTTGTTCTAGATTTAAAAAAACAGAAGTGAGGTCCAGGGACTTGCCTGATGGAGCAGAGACCCAAACCCGAGGTTGCTGTCTCCGACATCCACGCCAGGTCCAGGTGACAGCGCCTTCTCTAGGGTTCGTGGGGGCGTTCACTCCACCTGCACCCCGTGCACAAGCCCCGCGCGTGGTCCAGGCACTGGGTCAACCGGCCAAGGCAGGGACGACGCAGACCCTTCCCTGGACGCGGGGACGGCTCAGTGGGGGTCCTGCCAGCACCATCCAGTTCCAAGGACACACCAGACCTGTGCGCTACCCGCCCCTCTCTCGCCAGCCTGTGTGACAGCGGGAAATTGGAGCAGGACCCCCCAGGTTCTCCTCAGTCTCCTTCCCTCGACAGACATTGAGCAGGGTCTGATCTTCAGTGTGTTACAGGGAGTGACCGTCTCAAAGTCTAAGAGAAAACTGGATAATTCACGGCAAAGAGAAGCCCGATGTCTCCTGCTCTGCTTTTAAAACTTACGAGTTAAGGAACTTTGGGTAAAAGGGGAACTGGACAAACACTGACTGGGGTCGGGGGTGCTTGGACGCAGTCAGCTTTGAGGACGGGCTCAGAGTCTGGCATGAACGCTTTCATCTCACTGTGAGAAACCATCCGGGGCTTTCTTTCACTCTTTGATATCTTTCACGCCTGGGCAGGGTTTTGTCTGTGAACTTCAGATCCGGCCACTTTGGCCCGACCTCTAACCCCCCATGCTGCACTGGTCTCAGATACCTCCCCGCCCTCTCCCCTGTGCCCTCCCCAGTCCGTCCCCACTTCCTCCCTTCTCTGGCGTCGCCAGGCCGGCCTCCCTGCCCTCCCCATTCCCAGGACCCCCCACCTAGAGGGGGCACTTAGAAGCTCAACAACCCCCAGCTCAGCGGAAGCCCATGGGGTTTCCTGTGGTCGTGACCCCTAGATTCTCCAAAGAGACTTCAAGCACAGCCCTGTGTGTGCACATGGTCGGGCTGCCAGACAAGAGGCTGGATCCTCAATTAAACCAAAAGGAACTGCGGGAACAGAAGTGGCAAAGTGCAAACCAGCAAGGCAGTTCTGTCCCACGGATGTGCACAGACACCTGGGCTGGACCTGCCCACGTGCCCACCCCGCATCTCTGCGGGCTCCTCCCTCCCACAGGCTCCGTGTCTGCAGGAGGAGGGCTGGCTCAGAACAGAGTGCAAAGTGCCCCCTTTCCTCCTGTCTTTCCACTCAGAGAATGGGATGTGCAGAGAGCTGGGCATGGGCTCTGAAGAGGACCCTCAGGCCCCCTGACTTGCAGCCCCCTCTGTCCCCAAGCGACTGTGCTTAGACGTAAGCCTTTTGTGACGCCCAGGGCCCACCACATGCGCATGTTCCCGGTGCCCCAGGCGCAGAGGGCTCTTTGGCTCCCGACAGCATATAAAGTATACCCAGATCCCTAGGGAAGGCAATTTTAGGTTTGCCTTCTCTTCAGACCCAGAGGCCAACCTGGCCAGAAGCTCACAGTTGCTCCCAGGCTGGCTGGGTGTCACAGAGATGGTTCCCTGTCCCCTCGGTGCCAGGAGGCCGGGCGCACTTCTAACGCATGGGACAAGCCGCCCATCTTTCCACTGGGACTCAACGTCCCATCTACCAAGTTACCATCGGTGTTCCTGGAACTACACGTCAGTGTTCAGGAACTGGGGCAGAGAAGCACTGGCAGCTCGCAGTGAGCGCTGAATTTGCAGATAACGAAGTTAGTTCTGGGTGTCTGGAGGTGGGCGCATTCTCTTCCTTTGCCTGAAACCACTTCGGGGAGCCCAGAAGGTCACTGAAATGTGAACTCATCCTTTGCCAAAGTTTCTTCACTTGTCCCCACGGAAATTAAAGGGCAAAGGAATAAACCAACTAATGGTCTTTCATACCTACACAGATTTGGTCAGGCTCCTCCTACAGGCATTTATTACTAACCCATCAATGGTAGGTCCCTGGAGGATTGAGAATTAAGGAGCAGAAATCCCCAAGCACCTCCAGGGAATTTCTGAACTAACAACATAGCGCACGTGAATTGCCTGCAGTATCTGAGCTGGTAACATGCGCCGACCTTGAGGGAGCGGTGGTCAGAGGTGCAGGGAACAGACGTCCTTCTCCAGCTAGCTCCGTTTTCTTCTATCTGCAGAAAATGAAGGACTTCCCCGGTGGGAAGGAACAAGCAATGGTAAAACACCAAAAGCAATCAGAGGAAACAAAAGATAAATGCAGCATTTCCTCAGAGAGCGGCCTGGCGTGAGAGCCTCGCAGACAAGACTGGGCTCACAGCAGAGACGGGGAAAGGCAGCCCTCCTGGCCCAGTGGGGGCTCACATTCTAGCTCCTGGGGGTCCTTTGAAACTTCTAGGTGGCCCCCTGCCCGCCATTCTCAGTGGGGCCTTCCTTTCCAAAGCCCACCACCCTCTTCCAACGCTCTAAGTCTCTCTGAAACAGAAAAGGTTTTCCTGGCGAGAATTCTCCCACCTCCATGCCACTCCTTCCCCCTAGACCTCAGCCAGCGGCCCACCAGTGGCCCCAAGGCCAGGGAAGGCCCTCCCCGTCGGAGTGCCTGGCTTTGCCCACCTGAGAAGTGGGGCGGGGGCAGGAGAGCCTGCTGCTGCCGGCGGGCGGCGGGGGGAGGCTCTACCTCCCCGGCACTGACCAGTGCTCCTTTTGTCACAGGAGGGGAGATGCTAGGTGAGGAGCAACCCGTCCACCCAGCCCCTTCCCACTGGGCTGGGCACCTGCATCCAGGTGCAGAGTGAGGAGTGCACCCTGGGGCCCTGCGATGGCCCCAGAGGCAGAAACGCAGTTCCTTGAGAAAGAACCAGCCCCAAAAGACCATCTGTGCAGGAGTCCCTCTTGATGGGCATCTCTTTTCAGGCAGAGGAGGGTGAAAGGCAGCCCCCAGGCCCCGTAGTCACGTGAGCGTGGCAACTGGGCCCAGGGACTGGACAAAATCCCCATCAACACGCCCAGCTCTGGCCCTTCCCAGACTACCCCGAGGGCCCCGGAGCTGGGCAACGGGGCTTGCGGGGAGGGCAGCAGAGACAGAGGTGAGGGTGCTGCAGGACCAGTAAAGGAGGCCGGGGAAGGGAGCTGCCCACCAGGTGAGTGTTACTGCCTGAGTTGCTTCGGGGCAGGGGTGTGGCGGCAGCTGGTGGCTGGGCCAGCAGGAGGGCGCACCTGTGCCCAAGTCTAGGATGAAACTCGTGCCAAGGCCCTGAGTGTCTCAGCGGCCTCCCTTAGACCCAGTAGCCAACCTGGCCCACGTCTCAGCCTGCCGGCTTACTGGTCCCATAAACAGGCCTTGGTTCTGCAGTCCTGCCCGCCTCCAGAGCTCAAACGATGGTACACTCATTATGAATGGCTTTAGCCCCAGCTCTCTGTGTCTCTGCTTTCTTGTCCCAGCCCACTCCCCTCTCCAGGTCCAGGGGCCCACCAACTCCCAGGCCCAGAGCTGAGCCCTCCAGGGCGGCTATCTCCAGAAGGAAAAAAAAAAAGCCATAATCCACCCGCCCGCTCTCAACTCGCGCAGGCACGCAATAAGCAATAAACGTCAGTCTAATCTCTAAATGAGATCTTTTCCCCAAACACAAAAACAACAGAGCCCTGGTCAGGTCTGTCATTTTTCGCACCCCACGCTGAATGCCTTTAAAACTGCCTGAATAAAGACAAGAGATGGTGTGTACATTTTCTGCACAAATGGTGGAAAGTAACAAAATAAACATCCAAGGTGGGCTTCCACGTACTCACAGCTCTGTCGGCGTTCGCAACAAAGGCCGGAAAAGGACAAAACCTCGGTGTGGAAGGGCATCGGGTTAGAAGTGCACCCTGGGGGCTGGGGCAGGGATGGGCATCCCTCCCTGGAGCATTCATGGCGCCTGGGCATCAGGCCCTAAGCTCCTGGCTCTGAGAGAGGACCCTCTTTCCCCACCGTCCGACCCCGGTGCCATGGAAATACAGCAAAGGTTCAGGAGGAGGAGGAGGACTGGACAGAGACTGCTGTCGACACGCCACCCCCAGAAACCGCCCTCTCGTGGGTGGGAGACTCGCAGACAGAGCCAGCACCATGCCCAGGCAGAGGACCCGCCGCTCCTGGGGGAACCACCAGCCAGGTAAGGGAAGAGGCAAGGAAGACAAAAGAAAGTGAAAGTCTGAGGCCAGCATTCAAGCAAGAGTCAAGGTCATCCCAGCAGGCTGAACCAATTTCAAGTCCAGTATTCTATTCATTAAAGAAGGAAAGAAGACAAAGGTGGTTCTCAAACTGAAGTCACAAGACGGACACACCGTGGGGCTCCGGTGGGAGTCACTGCAAAGTGTGTCCTGCGCATTCTCCACTGTAGGGCCCCTCAGCCAAGGCGAGGGGGGTTCGCATTCGGAAGAAGCACCGTTGTCACCACCAGAGAAGCCAACACATCGCGTGTAGTTTAGAAAAACGGCGGGCCCCAACAAGTCCCTGCTGCCCGGGCCCTGCCCCGCCGGCTGTCCCTTCAGGTGCCCCCCCCCCCGTGCCCACTTGCCCAAATCGCATCCGTGAGCTCCAGGGCGCAGAGGCCCCTCCCAGGCGGCTAGGCGCTCCCCACCACCCCGCCCCGCAAGCCGAGGCACACATACACAGTCACGGACTCGGGGACATGCACACTTGCACACACACTCGCACACGCGCACACTCCAGCCGCGCGCACACTTCCCATTGGCAGGAGGCGGAGGGCGGGCCCAGGCGGACCCAAAACAAACAACCTGAGCCGGGAGACCGGTCGCCGAGCCGCCGCTTGGCCTCCGCCTGGTGCGCGCCCGCTCGGGAGCCGCGGCCACCTGGGCCACCTCGCTCTCCACCCCTCTCCGTCCGCGCCCAGGCCCCGCCCCCGCGGAGCGGCGCATGGTTATATTGGGCCGGGCCGAAGGTGGAGGCGAGACGGAGCTGCGGCCAGCCGGCGCGGAGATGCTGCTCCGGAGGCCAGGGGAAGGAAGGAGGCGGCGGGCGCCACGGCCTCGGGGACTCGGCTTCGCGGGCGCTCAGGGCTAAAGGTTGGCACGCGCAGCAGCCTGCACCGTCCCGGGGCCTGGGGCGTCCAGTGAAGGGACCCTCGTCTCAGGAACGGAGGGCGGATGCGCACTCCGCCTTCTCCAGCAGGACCTCCAAGCTCCGCGCGCTCGGGCACCAGAGGCTGGAACGGCAGCCCTGAGCGTCTTCCCCGAAGTCTCTAATCGTCGAACTGAAGACAGAACCCACCCAATTCCTTCCTTTCCGCCCCTCCCTGTTCACCCTCCCAAGAAAAATTCCAGCGGAAGAGGACGCCTGTCCGGAAAGAAACTGTCTCTCGCAAGAGGAGGGCGAGCTCCGGGAGAGAAAGGCGAGGACCTCGGCCTCGGAGCGCCACCCCGTCCCCGGCGCGCGCTGGCCAGGACCGCGCGGAAGAGAAGGGTACGCGCCGGGGAGGGACGGGCTCGGGCATGAAGTTGGAGGTGTTTGGCCCCCGTGTGGCCCTCGGGGACAAGCCAGGGAGTGACCTGGAGGGCGCGGGCGGCAGCGACGCGCCATCTCCGCTGTCTGCGGCCGGCGACGACTCCCTGGGCTCGGACGGGGACTGCGCGGCCAACAGCCCGGTGGCGGGTGGAGGCGGCGCCGGGGCGCTGGCGGACGGCGGCGAGCGGAGCGCGGGCGGCGGGCCGGGCGCCCAGGAGGCGGGCGCGGCGGCGGCGCCGGGGACCGCGGAGGCGGGCGCGACGGGGACGGGCGCGGGGGGCGCGGGCGGCGGCGAGAGCGCGCGCGGCAAGCCGTACACGCGGCGGCCCAAGCCCCCGTACTCGTACATCGCGCTCATCGCCATGGCCATCCGCGACTCGGCAGGCGGGCGCCTGACGCTGGCCGAGATCAACGAGTACCTCATGGGCAAGTTCCCCTTCTTCCGCGGCAGCTACACGGGCTGGCGCAACTCCGTGCGCCACAACCTCTCGCTCAACGACTGCTTCGTCAAGGTGCTGCGCGACCCTTCGCGGCCCTGGGGCAAGGACAACTACTGGATGCTCAACCCCAACAGCGAGTACACCTTCGCCGACGGGGTCTTCCGCCGCCGCCGCAAGCGTCTCAGTCACCGAGCGCCGGCCCCCGGCCCCGGGCTCCGGCCCCCCGACTCTGCCGCGCCACCGCCGCCCGCGCCCGCCGCCCCGGCCCCGGCCCCGGCCTCGCCGCGCGCGCGCTCGCCGGCCCGTCCGGAGGGGCGCGCCAGCCCCGCGGGCCGGTTCTCCAGTCCCTTCGCCATCGACAGCATCCTCAGCAAGCCCTTCCGCAGCCGCCGCGCCGGGGACGCGGGCCCCGGGGCGCGCCTGCAATGGGGCGCCGCGCCCTGCCCGCCGCTGCCCGCGTACCCCGCGCTCCTTCCGGGCGCGCCCGGCGGGGCCCTACTGCCGCTCTGCGCTTACGGCGCGGCAGAGCCGCCGGTGCTGGGCGCTCGCGGGGCCGAGGCGCCGCCCCTCCTGCTGGCGCCCCTGTCCGCCCCGGGCCCCGCCAAGCCGCTCCGGGGCCCGGCCGGCGGCGCGCACCTGTACTGCCCCGTGCGGCTGCCCGACGCCCTGCACGCGGCCCCGGCCCGCGCGCCCGGCCCGCACCTGCCCTGCCCGGGGGAGACGCTCCTGGCCTGAGCGCGCTGGAGGCAGCGGCGGGGAACTCGGGCTCGGGGGCTCTGCCCTTTGCACCCCAGGACAGAGACTCGGAAAGAGAAGTCTCCATCAGACGTGCCTTAAAGCTTACGCGTTTTGACACAAGTGTTTCACTTAGTTCAGAGTATCTCCCCTCGTCTTGCACGTTACAGAGAACCAAAGCGACTCTTCACAGCTGTTTTAGTTTCTAGGCCAAGCCTGTCCCTGCCTGCCTCCACAGAGACTTTCCCTCCCCGCTTACTGCCCAGGCTCTGCCTTATTCCTACTGTTTGTTGCACCTTCCAGTGATTTGCCCCTTTAAAAACAAACCAAGCACATCAGGGAACCTTTCGTATGTCAAGGACATCAAGGACGTGACTACTGCTGGGGGCTGGGCTGGGGGCTCCACGCCCTCCTTGCACGTGGGCCACGCTCACAGGTGAGAGAGGGGCCAGAGAATCTTCAGTCACTTCTCTGATAATGACCAATGTTTCACTGTGCCAAGAGATAAAAAAAAATATATATAGTTGGGTTTTGTAATTAAATTATTTATATATTTTTAAAACCTGAGTGGAAAATGTTGCAGGCAACGGTTAGGGCTCTACGCGCGGTCGGGTTTTCTCTTGACTGTGGTCTCCTTGGGCAAGACAGTTCCTTCCAAGGAAAGTTAACATGCACGTGGAGTGCCAGGACCACTGCCGCGTGAAAGCAAGTGTGATTTTTATTTTTAATATTATTTTATTTGTGTCTGTGCATATTCGTGTATAAATTTCATGAAACCCAGGCATAGTGCTTATTTTTTAATAAAACTCACGGTTGACTTTAAGCACTTTGGAGATGGAGAGCTTTTTACCCCCCAACATGGGTTCAGGTTTGACTCTCAAGAACTTCCTGTGGAGTTCAAAATATTTTCCCAAATGATTCAGGAAAGGTGGAGGCAGTCAGCAGGTTTCCCCACGTGACAGACTGCTGTGCGAGTCTCCAGGCTGGGGCTTCCGTCAGGGGGATTCCTTAAACTTTAAACCAATGGCCTCTCTAAGGATTCACTTAAGAGTTATCAAAACAAATGAGAAGGTGCATGCCCTTCACACAGGCCACGGGAATCCTTCAGCGGACAAGTTCAGCTATTAATCTTACAGTTAAGCAGGGGTTTTCACATAAATTGGTTCCGATTGTGCTCAAAAAGCTGTACGCAATCTTGGCACAAGACCGTGTTAAACCACTGAAGATTTCTTCAGGGCAGTTTTAAGAGCAACTTGGAAGTCACTTGTTTTTTGGGGTTTTTTGTCAGAACAAAACCATCCACCTTGCTAGGAATGTAGAAGTTCGTGTGGGTGGGAACCCCTCAGTAGGACCATGTCACGCCCCCCTTTTGTGTGAGCATAGCCTCTGTAGAGGTGGGGCTGCCAGGCCTGTTACAGCTGAGATCTGGAGGGGGAAGCCACCCCCCGTGGGGTGGAGACCATCGCCCACATTAAAGATGGAAGGCTCCATCAGAGGAAGTACCAGGCATGGGACGAACGTTTCTCTGTAAATCCAGAGGCAGTGTGGCTCCAGCAGTTCACGGGTTGCAGTGTTCTAAAGGGTAGCACAGAACGAACACTTCAGGGCCAGCCCCACCGTCGTTCCCGAGGTCGGGCAGGTGCCACCTTATCCAGGACAGGAGGATGGCGTGGGGCCGCTGTGTTGTGAGGGAGGGGAGGGAAGTGGAGTTAACTTCAGGGTGCTGCCTTCATCAGGAATGGGAGAAAAAGTCCCATTCCTGAGTCTAGTTAACAAGAAATAAGTCTTGCCAGATTTCGGTCACATCTGCTTAGTAGCCATGGGGGGATAACGGGGGTGAATTGTGACAAAAGGTGCCCATTTCAGTGGAGGTTTGCGCCCACAAGGTCAATAATTAGACCAGAAAGGAAAACTGAAACAGAGGTGGGGGCCTGGGCTCACTGGGTTGAAATGATCAGGACCCCTCGCTCGGTTCTTTGCTTGTCTGGAAAAAACACTAGAAGGTTGGAGGAGAGCCCCCTTCCCCGCAGGGGACCACTCCTCTTTCTGCCAGGCCTCTGGAGGCCAGGTGCTGCCTATTTTTACACGGGTTTTTGTAAAGCCACTGTTTTCATTTCAGCATGGACGCCAACAGCAGTTCTGCAAACGGAGACCTTAAATTGCTGCTGATTTATTTACATTGAAGAGCAAGAAGTAGCAATGTGAGGAAGAGGGCTGTGTTCAGCCACAGCTCTTCTCCCCTCCCCTCAGAAGCCCTTCCTGACGAACGCTCCGGCGTCGGGTCCCCTCCCTTGCTGGGGTCCCCTTCGCACGTCCTCAGGCACCACCAGGTTTTCTAGAGAATGGCCAGGGCCACAGGACCTTTGTGCCCCTGTCTGGTGCCAGGGCCACTTGCAAGCTCCCACCCCCATGATGCTGTGGCCATCACCCTCGGTGGGCTGGGGCCAGCGCAGTGGAGGGTGGGGGTCCTGCTGCTCCACACCCCCAGCCCCGGGAACTTCAGCCTCCCCTGAAGCAGGCGGGGCAGGTTCCGTACGTGACCAGCCACGACGAGCCCATGAGAAGGGTGACCCTGCCAAGGCCCACCCCTCCCGCATCCGCCCAGAAAATCTGGTTCCTCCTCTGTACCCCAGGACCAGGATCGCTCGGTGGGCAAAGGGCAGGGCCTGTGCCTCCCTGGCCCCCAGCCCCTCAATCCCCCACTTCCTCAGCCCATCCCCCTCCCCCCGGTCCCAGCCCATTACCCTCCCCCTCCTCCAGCCCATCCCCTCCCCTGTCTCACCCCACTCCACCCCCACCTCCCAGCCCATTCCTCTCCCCCAGCCCACCCCGTCCCCTAACCAGCCTCAGTTGTCTCCGCAGCCTCCAGGCCGCAGGGGCCAAGGCCCACCTGTGCAAACACCAGGCCACCCAGAGCAGCTGACCCTAGGCCAAGGCAGGGGCATGGACCTCAGGGTGGGGATGAGTGTCTGTTTGGTTTGGGAAACACCCTTTGATACCTGGGAGCCAGGGGTGTGGGCCAGGGCGCCCGGGTCAGTTTTCAAAGACTCCCACGAACACCCTGCCCCCACTCCGCGGGGAGTGCTTTGCAGTCCCCTCTCCCAGCCCCCTGAGAAGAACCTTCCAGGCCTGGGGGCTACAGCTGTGGAGAGACGTGCCGGACCCACCCACTTGGGTCCAGCGGCCCTCAGCCTGAAGGGCCCGGACCCACCCTGATGGCCCGGCCGGCTCTCCCCCCAACCCGGGATCAGTCCGCTGCCTTGGGGGCTGAAGAGCTCTCCCAGACACGGGGGCACAGTGAAACCGCTGCAGCCACCACTGCAGATGGCCCCTCCAGGCCCTCGGCTCGGGGTCACGAGCTAATGCAGGCTCCCTCTAGAACTGAGTCGGGTTCTTGGTCCCACGTGAACTCCCAAAAAAGGAAAAGAGAAATGGAGGAAGCCTCCCGTTGGCAGATGAAGATGCGCTCCTGGCGGGTTGGGAGGGGACGTAAGAGGGGGAGGGAGGGGGAGGGGCCTGGGGGAGAGGGGAGAAACGGGGAGGGGCAAGAGTTGGGGAGGGGGAGGGGCTCCCCAGAGCTGGCCGCGAGCTGGAAGCACCGAAGGAGAGTCTCCCACACCCAGTCAGGGTCCGCCGCCGCAGGTTCACGGACTGGACCTTTTTCAGCCTCAGGGAATGTGGGTTCACACACCAAGTACAAGGTCACATCCATTGGCAGAGAGGCCCTAATCTTACGATGAGAAGACAGGGGCCATGGAGCAGCTTAAACCCTCCTTCCCGACAGACCCAGGTGGGAACCAAGACCCGACTCCGGTTCAGGATTCTTCTCACTGCAACACAATTACCTGGGTAATTCAGACCAAACACACTTTGGCCTGAACTTAGCTGAGCTATTCGGTTCACTTTTATTCAATGGTAGGCAAGCTTCCCAGACTGGAAAGTGGGCTCTTCCACTACTGAGAACTCGTATCCACCCACCGTCCTCTCCTCTCTCCTGGGGGACCTGGACCTGGAGCGTGGGGCGTCCCAGACCATAAGCGTCACAGTGTGAGGGGTCCCCACCAGGCCGAGGGGGGCAGGCGGGATCCGGTGCTGAGAGGGTCTCAGAGCCCTGGTGTGGGTGCCGCTCCACACGCCCCGCTCTCTGGGGACAAGTGTGAACAGGGCTGGGCTCCCACACACCTCTCCACCTTCCCAGGACAGCAAACGGCCCCTTTCCCACCCTGGAAAGAAAGGACTTCTTACAATCATTTACCTTCGGTTTTTAGCCTAAAACTGCCAACATGAGGCACTCACGTGACTGACAACTTTCCTGGGTGTTGGCGGCTCTGTGGGCGCCAGACATACGAGGGTCTTGCTCGTCTGTTTCCCTGCTCTCGTCCTTCAGATCGTAACAGCTGAGCTTCGCCTGGGTTCTAGAAATTAGGCCCCAAAAGGCCTTCAGGAAACGTCTCCTGCTTTCTGATGCCACTGTATGTCTCTTAAGTCACAGAGCTCACAGTTCTCTGATGAGACCATTAAACTTCTGTTACGCTTTGACAACCTAATTTGTTAATTCTTCATGTTGTCGACAAATGGCCCTAACGTGTGTCTTTTGAGAAGATCGTGATCAAAACCATAAAAATCTAACTTCCCCTGATGCGAAGTCCTCTTTCAAACTGGCAGAGACTCAGACGTCACCCTCTCTGTGCCCGTCTGCTCGGCACCGAGGCGGGCGGGCGATCAGACGCAAACGCTGCTCCTGCCACTTGTCACCTTGCGCACAAACCGGAAGGACGGCCCTAGCCCTGGTTTTGGCGAGCTTCAGCCAAACACACGTAGGAACTTCACGCCACCCTTCCCTGCCACTCCTGGACTCCCCGTGCCACTCTTTTCGGGAAAAGCTGGGCTTAGAAGACTTGCCACAACTAAGCCTTCTATCACGTGAGTTTGGAGCCGTAATAACAATCCAGTCCACATCCTTGACGTGGACGTGTCGTTTCTGATCACCAGTTTCTAACCACGAGGGGGAAGGTAGACAGCCCCGCAGCCCTTGGCCGGCTGCGCTCACTGCGGCCAGACGTCCGGGAAGGCTCAACCTCGGAGGGGCCGCTCAACGAGGAACTCAAATGCAAGTTCGCAGAAGTCGAGCCTAAACTCTGGCTGAGTCCCTCGCCGCCGGGCGACCTCAGGAGAGGATGAGAGGATGGAGCCAGGCCCCCCACGCGCCCTCTCCCCTCACGGCTGTCACAGATGTCGTGCTGGCCAATGCTTGTTCTTTCCCTTAGAATCAGTCAGCTCGGGAGCAGACGTGTATTTCCGGGACAAGCTTCCTTACGACGTTACTGAACATAACGGGAGCTCTCACAGACACAGTGAAACACACACCTCGTCGTGTAACGGGTCACATCACGGGTCTCCGAAAACACCTCCCCGTGTGTCCTCAGCTGCTTTAGTTTTGCACAAAACTCCAACTCTCAGAATGAGATGCGAACCACCAACACGCTTATTTCACAGACGGGACAAAGGCTGAGGGGCTGAGCTGTTCCCACGTGGATTCGTGATGCGCGCAGACACCCGAGGCTGCGCGCCTGGCCCGGAGGGGGCTCTCAGCCCAGCACGTGGACCCTGGGAAGAGGGATCAGCGCAGCCCTTCATTTGGTCAAGAACAAAGTCCAAAGTTGCCACAGCCCATTCTCAGGGCAGCAGAGTCCACAGAACCCAAAGACGCCGCCGGCACCGGGGACGCCGGGCAGGGGAGTGGGCGAGCGCACGGCCATGCAGAAACGTGGCAGGAATGTGAACGCTGAAATAAAACCAGTGAGGGAACTCGGAAGGGGGGCAAAGCTGCAAACTAGAGAAAAGCCCTGAAAGCACCAACCCAAAGGGTCGCAGATACTACTTGACAGAGTGTGTTGCAGACACGGCCTCAGGCCTGGGGAAAGCAGGAACGGTGAGGCCACACAGTCCCTGCAGGGACCCACCTCCCTGTGGGGAGGCAGCGTCTGCGCCTGCCGGGCGGCGGGCCCTGTCATGGGTCCCGGGCCTGGGGCAGCACAAGCAGGCTTCTGTCCCCAGGACGCTGGACCAGCCCGAGCGGCTCAGTGGCCCCCGCTGCAAGTCCCAGCTCCTCTCCTCGGGGAGAACCCCCCACCAGCCCTGCTTTGGTCACATTCGTCCGCATTTCTGTCCCTGGGGCCCTCAGTGCCATCCTGCGGGGTCGGCCCAGACATGGTGCCAGGCCTTCCCAGTGCGAACGGCCCTCCTGCCACCAGCCCCCTGGGACACCCACAGTGCAGCCAAGAGGATGTGGGGACGCAGAAGCCGGGGTCACGTGCAGTGGGGTCAGCACTGCCCAACAGCGCTCTCCCCAGGGAGAGACCTCACACAAAGATGGGCACTCCAAAAGCAGGGGCCACCAAGCTCGGAGACATGAGGCACCTCCAGAACTTGGCTGAGTGAGAGGAGCCAGTCCCAAAAGGTCACCTCTGTGTGATTCCACGTGTGACACTGAAAAAAGGCAAAGGGACAGAAATCAGATCCTTGCCAGGGGCTGAGACGGGGCTGCTCTCGGGGGCTCAAGGCGACTTGGGGAGACAAAAATAGGCTTCATCTCGATGGCGAGATGGTTTCACAACTGTATACCTTCATCCAAACTCAGCTCCAAACACCTAAGGTGCATGTGTTGCTGTTTGCAGGTTATACGTCGTCACCTGACCTAACAAACGCTCCTTCGGAGAGTGAACCAAGACACGCTGGACGGCCCACACCAGGGACATTTCCCAATCACAGCTTAAGTTAAAGGAAATAGAGCCTATACATGGAACATTGGCTAAGCGGACACAGTCAGGGGATTTGCGAAGGGAAGACAAACGTCCCCGGGCCTCTCAGGTCACACAGGGCTCGGCGCCCCTTCCCCACGCTGGGCCAGGCAGCCCGTGGCACCGGTACCACCCCACTTGCACACGGGACGGTCTCAGCGGGACGCCACCCAGGAACTGCCTGCCTGTGTTCCTCCACGCTCAGGTGCACTGGTCTCTCCATCTGGCCAGCTGGCCGAGAAAGGACTGAGGGACCGAGTGGAAGAGGAACAGCTTCCCTGTGTCCCACCTCCGCCTGGAGCCAGGCTGAGTTCACAGAGCAGCTCCTGGGCGAGGCCGCCAGTTTGAGGCCTGGACCAGTGCCCAGCTCCCTGCAGGGAAGGGTCACCAAGAAGGGCCCAGATGAGACCCCCAGGGCGAGGTGCCCCAGGCCCACCCTGCCCAACACCTCAACACCAACACCAGACTCCGGAGAGCAGCCCTGAGGGGAAGAGATCATGCACACGCAGTCGGTCCTGCCCCCCTGACCCCGGCCTGCACCCGAGTCCTGCAGTCACAAGCCAGGGTGCGGGGAGGTGGGGCCCACGGGACACTTGACCCCGATAGCAGTTACTCAAGTCAGCAATCTGAACCGAGGTAATTATTGGTTCTCATAGTTATTAGCTGAACCCCTTTTGAGTAATAGCCTCTGGGGATATTTACAAACGCAATAAAGACTTCATCACTGCTAAGTACAAAATGACGCGGCCCTTTCTGGGTTTTGGCTGAAGCACGCCCTCAGGCCCGTGCAGCGCGTCTGCCCGGGTTTGGGAAGGTGAGGGCTGCACCGCACCCCCTCTCCCACCCTGCCCTGTGACCCCTCGCCTCTGCTTCCTACGACGCCAACTGGGAATCAGTCAAGATACCCCAGAGTCCAGACCTCAGGCTCGTAGCCCCGGAAGGACCTGTGGCAGACAGAGCTGTCTGGTGTCCCCGGGCAGCCACCCCTTCAAGCCGTGCCCTCAGCAGCCAGAGGGCCTGAGCTCACTCACGTGGGCCTTGGGAACAGCTTGCCCGATGGGCCTCTCTTAACGAGTCACAGGAAATTGAAACCAGCCCATCTTTTAGTCACAGCTGATTCCACAGCATCACGTCCTGCCATCTGGGGCCGGCCATGGGCTGTGTGCAGCGTGATTCACGGACGGGCCCCAGGGCTTGGCGGGGCGAGGCCTCCCTCCCCACGTCTCTGCCCACCAGGCCGCCCACCCCCAGCTGCGCTCTGCTCAAATATCACCGTTGACTCATTCTGTTAAGTTACAGGATAAACACGGGGCCTAAGTTCTCCAAGAGGGAAAAGAGAACACAGGCCTGGGGAGACCGAGGCGATCCTGTTCCGTCGCAGACACGACCCCCTCCTCACAACGTGGTTGCCGTGAGTGTGGGGCCTGTGTGCGCTGGCTTGCTGGCCTTGAAGTACGTGCCATCCACAAAAACACAAATGGCTGAGTCTTCCAAAACTTCTTGGTGCCAATTTTAAGCTTTTATCTTCCATGTTTCACTAGTGGAGATGCTAGGTATGAGAGAAACACTTCTGGTAACCAGCAGTGAGCTCAGGTAACCAGCAGTGAGCTCAGGTAACTAGCTCAGGTAACCAGCAGTGAGCTCAGGTAACCAGCAGTGAGCTCAGGTAACCAGCTCAGGTAACCAGCGGTGAACTCAGGTAACCAGCTTAGGTAACCAGCAGTGAGCTCAGGTAACCAGCGGTGAACTCAGGTAACCAGCGGTGAGTTCAGGTAACCAGTGGTGAACTCAGGTAACCAGCTCAGGTAACCAGCAGTGAGCTCAGGTAACCAGCAGTGAATCAGGTAACCAGCGGTGAACTCAGGTAACTAGCAGTGAGCTCAGGTAACCAGCTCAGGTAACCAGTGGTGAACTCAGGTGACCAGCAGTGAATCAGGTAACCAGCAGTGAGCTCAGGTAACCAGCAGTGAATCAGGTAACCAGCTCAGGTAACCAGCAGTGAGCTCAGGTAACCAGCTGTGAATCAGGTAACCAGCTCAGGTAACCAGCAGTGAATCAGGTAACCAGCTCAGGTAACCAGCAGTGAATCAGGTAACCAGCTCAGGTACCCTGCGGTGAGCTCACACCACGCAGTGAACAGGTAAGTTCTGCTGCTCACAGACCCTATGTAATCAGCTCTCCCTCTGGGCGGTCACTGTTCCTTTGTCCGAGGATATGAAGTGATACACATTGTGCACTTGAATAAATTTGCTTTTGAATTCCTTCCACAGATCATGCTGCTCCTGCCTCAGCTTTTTATCAAAGTTAGAAAGCAAACTCAGACTTAACCAAACACATAGTGCACACTTAGCAGTCAGGCTCCAGGGAAGTGGGGGTGATGGTCACCTGGGAGGGGCCGTGGCCCTGCTCACCCCCCCTAGCCTGGCTCTGGGTCCAGCCACTGGCCCTGAATCAGACACTACCTGAGGACGCCAGTGACCACTGCAGGCACACAGATCAGCTTACAGCCTCTGTGCCCTCGCAGGCCTCGGGAACAAGCTGGCTCAAACAGTCTGCTTCCCAAATGTCCTGCCTGTGAGCTCTGTTACTGCAGCCCCAGTGAACTGGTGGGCACCCCCAGCAAAGCTCGTGTTGCTCTCCTGGCGGGGGCCCAGGCAATGTCTACTCTGGGCCTGCGGGGCCCCTCTCGTTAGGGCCAGAATGAATGGTGTCACTCCTTTCACTGAGCCCCTGGGAGGCCTCCCCGGGCAGCAGGCTGGCGGTCAGCAATGCTCCACCCAGAGGGGTGCGGTGAGAGGCAGGGACACAGCGCAAAACCCAGCAGGGATGGAGCTCTGAAGCAGGGGGCAGGAGGCCGGGGTGAGCACGTGGTCATTCAGTCCTCAATACCGTGCACAGGGAGGTAACGGGCACTGTTCCCACCACAGTCATAATGATGCCGTGTGTCGGGCGCAGCTGTTCCTCCCCAAGGGAAGGGAAGTGTCTTCAGGAAAGGGTATGTTTCTAGAGTGCTCGAAGGCCCCGAGGGCAGCTGGAGCTGGACTCCAGGGACCACCAGGTTTGGGAGCCCGTAGGACATCCAAGTGAAGCCATCTACTCGATGCGTGTCTGAGGTTCAGGAAAGACTGGGCTGGAGATGTAGACGGGGAAACGCCGGCACACAGACCATTTTTACCACCATAGAAATGATGTTGTGCAGGGCGGCGTGGGTGGACTTGGGGTACAGTGGACTTCGCTGGAAATCAGTTGAAAGAAATACACAAAACACCAAATTAAGCTTATATCCAAGATGGGGGTGAGGGGAGAAGGCAAGAATAAGGCAGTTCCTGAGATGAAGAGCGTCTTGAGCAGAGGGAGGGTGAGAGCCAGGCTGTCAGCCGGGGGCAGGGTGGGGGCGGTCAGAGATGGTGGGGCTGACCTCCCAGCAGGACTGGCGGCCACCGCGGGGCCGGTACTCTCAGGACCCCGAATGATGGAGAGGACGGGTTAGGGAAGAGCTGGAAGAAGAAAGAGTCTAGAGGTCACTCTTTCTTTTTAAGGAAGAAAACGAAAAGCCTGAACACTCTTCAGTGACGTCAGGGGGAAGGAGGGGTGCAGCCGCTGGAGAGCGGCAGGTGGGGCTAGACCGGGGGGGCCCCATCGGACACCAGGCCCCTAACGGAGCCTCACAGACACCTGGCCAGTGGGTAGGGGTCCGTCCCCAGGCCCCAGCCAGCCCTCGGTTCAGCCTGAGGCTACAGGTGGCCAGGTGGGGAGCACTCCTACCCCCAGGTGCCCTGTGGACCGTCCTGGGAGAGCCGGAACACCTGCTGGGACACCAGCTGGGGATGGGATGGTGGCTCTCGGGGACCTTAGATGTAAGGCTTCCCTGGTAAATGGAAGAACTGCTGAAGGGGGCAGAGCGTGGCCGACATGGATTCCTCACGCTGGCAGGGGATTAAACTTCCACCGGAGAGCGTCCTGGCTCACACTGTGGGCTCCTGTCTTTAGGGGAGGGGACAGTAGTGTGAGGCTCCAGGAGGACCACAGGGTGTGGGGTCACATCCCTGTGTGATCGCACACCAGGCACGTCGTCAGCCCGAAGCCCTGTACCTCCATCTGTAGGGCAGGCATAATGGAACCGGCCTTGGGGAGCTCGCAGGGGCGCTGGGACTACATCCAAACTCATACACTCACGTCTGCTTGTCGGACACAGACACAGACGCTGGTCGGTGTTAATGGCAGTGAAACAGCTTGGCCCTTAATGACAATATCAGATCCTCGTCAATCAGCTTACAATTACCACGCAAATCACACAGTTTTCCGTGAGACACAGACACTTTGGGGGGAAGAGCTCCTCAGCTCCTGTTAGCTGAGCTACCTGGAATTTGACCGACAGGATTATATTATTTCTGTTGCAAACCCAAGGATGTGGGTCTTTGCCAACATGCCTGTCACATCACTCGTGCCGAGAAACAGAAACCTTCAACGCTACTGGCTGTGCAGTCAGCCTGCTTGGTCGTCAAAGGAAAGATGCCCCCGTGTTTGGGGACCGTGGGGGGAGAGCTCAGCCATGCCGTGAGCAAGAGCTCTTGAACTTCCCACAAGAAGTTCTGTCAAAACAAGGACGCCCACTGCGGAAATGCTGTTCAAAGGAGAGTAACAAGGAGGCTGTGTGTTGCTTCTCTCCTTGAGCAGAGCGGGGTGGGCGAAAGAGAAGCAGAACGCACCTGCTCGGCGTTCGAGCCCAGCGACCCGTGCTCGCATTCACACAGTGGAAGGAGAAATAGGCTCACGCACGTCAGTGGTTTTGTCATTCTATTTAATTTTCTGTCTTTAGCTCACCTTCAATCTTTTCTTATTACTGAAGTGGAGTCAGTTTACAACGTCGTGTCAACTTCCGGCGCACAGCGTGGCGTCTCCGCCACACACACACGTACGTGCATTCGTTTTCACGCTCTTTCTCGTCATAGGTTACTGCAGGACGTTGACTGCAGCTCCCCACGCTCCACAGTAGGACCTTGTTGTTTCTACTTTATACACAGATTCTGTCATCTTAAGTTGGTGTTTTTCTCGTCCCACCAGAAGCCCTCAGTCTTCCGTTTTTCTCAGTCTCTTCTTCGCCTTTCCTCTTGGAAGCCTCCTTCAAAATACAGCCCCATAGCCTCCCGACCTGGAAACGGGCCAAACCCCTGATCCCAGAAGAGAATGAGGCAAGTTCCTGCCCGGGTCCTACAACAGCCTGTCTGAACCCTTTTCTTTCCGAGGGAGCAGAAAGCCCCCACCGGCGGCATCACGCAGGCCTCCAGGCTGGAGCAAAACCACACAGAGCCAACAGGACCTCCCCAGCCAAGCCCACACCTCACACCGCACAGCAGGACGAAGGGCCGACAAGCACAGGCACCCACGCCGAGAGCAAGCCCGCGGGGCCCAGGAGGACGGCACGGGAGACTGAGGCCTTTTCTGCGCGGGTGGGGCTCCCAAGAGCCTGGGGGAGCCCTAGGTACTACCCAGGGAAAGCAGGCGAATTTGACTCCATAAACACCATCAATTCCTACGTCCTTAAAAGACAGACAAACAGGGAATGTATTTGTGGCCTAGCTGACAAACAAAGGCTAATGACAAACAAAAGCTTTTTTCAATCAAATTTTTAAAACTACTAAAAGCCCAACAGAAATGAACAGTGGCCAAGACCAGCAAGTTTCCACCGAAAAAAAAAAAAATGCAAATTCTCCATCAACATCCTTCGTAGTATAAATGCAAATTAAAAAATAACAAACTGCCATTTTTTGTCTCTTGGCAAAGATTTAAAAGCTGGATAGAGGTGGATTTGGTGAGCTTTGGAAGAAATCGGCTGTTCCCGTAATGTTAATGGGGTTGTAAACTGGGGCAACCTTTTTGCAGGGCAATTGGGCAATGAATGTCTATTAAAATGTAAAATGCACATAACCCTTGGCCCAGCAATTCGATGGCTAGGAACTTACCCCAAGGGTATGCTCTCTCCACTGCGTACTGTGCACTGAGACCGGTGGTGCAGCTCTGTGACCTCCCAAACTGGAGGAGAGAACTGACATCCAGCCTACAAATGAGGTGACATTACCTGAGACGCGACCTCACAGGGGACCTCTCAGTGGTGAGGGAGTGACTGTTATGGAAAGACGTCTGCTACATGCACAGGCCGCGGCCCATTCACCGCACAGAACTTCATGTGTGTCCACACGCACAAGCGCTCATGCAGGAAATGTCCAGAGAGCTTTGCATCAGGCGCTCAAACTGCAGAGTTACCTCTGGGTGACTGATAAGGAGCTGGGCGCGGTGAGAGCAGTTTATCTTTCATCTTACACGCTTTCATTCGGGTTGGAAGAGCTATTTTTACCATTACTGTGCACTGCTTTGCAATGTAAACAAGCATAGTTTACTAAAAGGGAAAGAAAGCAAAAGGGAGAAAAAGAGAAAGAAGGCAGAGGTGGGACAGTGGCGGGTGGGGGCAGAGAGGCTCTCGTCCTTCTGAGCAGGTGGGCCCTCTGCCTGCTTGGATGGAGGCAGGCACCAGCACACTTTAAACCTCAGCAATCTTAGCAAACTTCACAGACACAAATCCTGGTAACTTCTGTAAAGGAGACAAGGGAGTGCCGGGCTGCTGGGCCTGTCCACGCTCTCCCTGGTCCTGCAAGCCGCCCCAGGATAAAGTCCTCACAGGCTGGAGGCCAGGCGTGACTCCAGAAGGCAGCCGGCATTTCTTCCCACAGACGCAAGTCTGTGTTTTGCCTGATGGGCTTGTCCCCATGCCCAGACCCCACGGTGACAGGGGCCACAGAGCACACAGCTGCAGAGAGCTTGCCAGGCTTTGCAGAGACGACAGGGACATCTAGCCCTCCCCACCCCCCCGTCCAGGGAGGCAGAGGGAGCGCTCCCCGGGGCGCGCGTGGCAGCGGCGGGGCGGGTTACACGCCTCTGCCACTTGTGCGGGAGGTTCCACCAGCTAAAGGAGCTTTGTTTTTCTCCCTGAAGATTCTGGTTGCTGACCGGAAACTACATTAATTTTTTGCACTAATTTTTTAAAGTTAAAACCATATTTGAGGTCTATTTAAGAAGGTAATGGGTTGGCACAGAGGATTTTTTTTAAGAACTGTTTTTTAAATATTGACCGACTTTCAGAGGGCTTAAACCTTCTGTGGGAAAGGAGGAAAGTCCAGACGTGCCTCGGGGCCGACCTCTGCAGAAGGGTCAGACCCTCTAGGAACGGCAGTGGGCCCGGCGCCTCCACACCTGACCCAGCCCACACTGAACTCTGGGGCCGGGCCGAGCTCACCGATGCTCTGCTGCACCCGCAGTTTAAACAGCTTAAACATTAACGAGCATGTAAAGGGACGGGGCTGCAAGCAAGTCCCGGCTGGATTCTGTAATTACTTCTTGCGCAACGGCAGGCGGGTCGGGTCTCTGCCGACCGCAGGCTCCCGGGCCGGGCACGAGGGCCGGGCTCTGCCAGGTTGCATAAGCGTCTCCATAGCAGAGCAGTTAGTCACAAGCAGCAGAACAAAGGGCCATTCTGAGCACGGCGTCAGTGCATCTGCTTCCTGGAAGGGACACGAGGCTTGCACCCCCCAAGCCCGAGCAGGGGTCCCGGGGGCTGGGAAGGAAAGCCGGAGGCACCAGGAGGCGGCAGCGGCGGGTGGAGCATCCGCTCCCAGGCAACTCTGCGGGCACCTTCTGCTCCTGCCACCCGGTGCTTGCTGGGGCTGCCACTGTGTGTCCCCAGATCAAGCTGTTCTGTCCCGACCCATTGGCCCTGCACCTCCCCGTGGCCTCGGAGTTTCCCAGCCTCCTGTCCTGTCCCCATCTCCTCCTCGTCAGCGCCATGCCGCACGGTTCTTTTCCGTCAGAACAAGTATTTATGAAATCTGGGTTTTAAAGTGTTGCCAGCGTGGCTGCTTCTAACAAAACGAACACAGAGAATCTGAATTTTAGGGGCAGAGAACCGGCTTTAGAAATCATCTCGTCTAGTCCACTGAGGTTACAGACGAAGAGACTGAGGCCGGAGGAGCCAAGAGGCTGCCTTGCAAACCTGCAGGCCTGTGAAGGCCCTGCTGTGCCTTTACTCTCAACTGCGCAGCTACGCTCACACGCTCCCATCTCAGGGATGAATTCAGCGTCTGCCTGAAGCCTCCACTGGCCCGTCTGTTCACTAGAGAGCCCGGCCTTGCGTGTGGGCGAGGAGATAGTCTTGGCAACACTGCAGCCTGCAGGTAAGTCTGCAGATGACAGCTGTTCACCTGGACGGAGCCACCTGGCGGCACAGGGCCCCGCCTCCGGCAGTCCCACCCCCCGGCCCTGCTCCAAGCAAGCTGTGCAGAGACGGTGACAGGGCCACTCTGGGTTTGGATGGATGTGCTGGGGCCAACGGGTGCTTGTTCCTCAGAAGCACATTTGCAAAAAATCTTCAATTTCCCAGTTTTGCCAAGAGATTTGGGTCTTGTCACCTGGGGTTTACAGACGAGGCCCCTGAGGATGGAAAACGGCCGTGAGTCCCCTTCTCCTCCTCTGCCACAGCGGCCGTCACCACCCAATGCCGGCAACAGAGGCAACCAGGCACTTCCCTGGTGTGAGAGCCAGAGCAGCCTAGATCGGGGGTGCCCTGGATGCTGAGTGCCCAGGTTTTCATGCTCCCCAAATGTCTTTAAGAGAACACAGAGACGTGCAGGCTAGAGACCTAAGTCACAGGGAGTTTCAACAGACTAGTCAGGTGTACCCCACGGTCCAGTCAATGGATTAGCATCCACCCAGAGGCAGGTCCCTAGCGACAGATGGAAGAATTCTCTCTCACCATATTGCCAATAAACTGGACGGAAGCACTCACAGAGCTCTGCTCAGGTGTCACCAGCTGTGAGGTGACACCCTGCTCTCTCGCCTCCCTCCCTGCTCTGCTCCCTGCTTTATCCTCCTCCTTGGCCCTTGACACGACCACATCACCCATGTGACTTATTTATCTTTGTTTAATGTCTGTCTTCCCTACTTGAATGAAAGCTACAGGAGAACACAAATTCCTTTCTGTTTTGTTCACCACTGGGCCCCCTGAGCTCAGCACAGAGCCTGCTTAGTGTAGGGTACGCAGTTGACAGTCACCAGATGGATGGGTGGGTGCGTGGGTGGATGGATGGAGGGGTGGGTGGATGGGTGGATGGATGGGTGGGTGTGTGGATGGGTGGGTGTGTGGATGGGTGGATGGAGGGGTGGGTGGATGGGTGGATGGAGGGGTGGGTGTGTGGATGGGTGGGTGCGTGGATGGGTGGGTGTGTGGATGGGTGGATGGAGGGGTGGGTGGATGGGTGGATGGAGGGGTGCGTGGATGGGTGGGTGTGTGGATGGGTGGATGGAGGGGTGGATGGGTGGATGGAGGGGTGGGTGGATGGGTGGATGGAGGGGTGGGTGGATGGGTGGATGGATGGGTGGGTGTGTGGATGGGTGGGTGTGTGGATGGGTGGATGGAGGGGTGGGTGGATGGGTGGATGGAGGGGTGGGTGTGTGGATGGGTGGGTGCGTGGATGGGTGGGTGTGTGGATGGGTGGATGGAGGGGTGGGTGGATGGGTGGATGGAGGGGTGCGTGGATGGGTGGATGGAGGGGTGGGTGTGTGGATGGGTGGGTGTGTGGATGGGTGGGTGTGTGGATGGGTGGATGGAGGGGTGGGTGGATGGGTGGATGGAGGGGTGGGTGTGTGGATGGGTGGGTGTGTGGATGGGTGGATGGAGGGGTGGGTGGATGGGTGGATGGAGGGGTGCGTGGATGGGTGGGTGTGTGGATGGGTGGATGGAGGGGTGGATGGGTGGATGGAGGGGTGGGTGGATGGGTGGATGGAGGGGTGGGTGGATGGGTGGATGGATGGGTGGGTGTGTGGATGGGTGGATGGAGGGGTGGATGGGTGGATGGAGGGGTGGGTGGATGGGTGGATGGATGGGTGGGTGTGTGGATGGGTGGGTGTGTGTGGATGGGTGGATGGGTGGGTGTGTGGATGGGTGGATGGAGGGGTTGGTATGTGGATGGGTGGGTGCGTGGATGGGTGGATAGAGGGGTGGATGGAGGAGTGGATGGGTGGATGGAGGGGTGGGTGGAGATATTAGATGTGAAGATGACATACAGTCTGGGGAGCAAGGGAAAATGCTGGATGACAAGGCCAACAACCAGAAGAATCTTGACAGGTGAACCTCACAGGCTGTGTAAATCAATCCCACACTTATTCTTCAGGAAAACAATTGCACAAGAATGAGATGGGAAAGATAACAGGGCTAAATAACAGCACGTGCAAAACTGACAGCACCTCGGAAGACGGCCAACCCCGTCTGAGTCAAAAATGACGGCAGCTGTCAGAGAGCGCACTCTGTCCCCGGGTGCGAGGTGACTACTGGGATAATCACCGTTGTCTGTGCGCACGTGTGCCCACACACGTTCCTTCGTGTGAACTCACATCTTTTCATACCAACGCGCGCTATTCCTGCGGACGCGGCTGTTCCCTGCAGCTTGGCCTCTAAGAGCAAAGATGAGAAACCACCTAATTGTCCACCAGTAGGAACCGATGTGCCCTGGAGACGGAACAGCCTTCAAGTGAGGAGGACTCTTAAGCACTTACGAGTATCTCAGGCAGGCAGGTGAGTAGGGGGAGGGACAGCGCTAAGAGAAAAGAAGAGAAATGCCCCTGTCCGCTGAGCCGTCAGTCAGAGCCGTGCCCCCAGGCTGATCTCTGGCCGTGAGCGGGGGCGTCGTCTGAGAGCCCGTCAGATAGGCAGACCCACTGGCACAGAATCTGCGTTTTAATAGGATTCCCAAATGATTCCTGCACACCTTAACTTCCGAGAAGTGCTCTCACCCCGCCTCATCCACACCCCCGGAGGGCCTGCCAGCCTCTCCCTCCAGCCCCCCTCCTCGCCGTCCTTGTCCCGGAGGCCAGGGAGCCGTGGGCATCCCAGTGGCCTTGGGGCCGTAGCTGAAAGGCTCTCCAGGACACTGTCAGGAGCATGGGCTTTTACAGGGCCCTCCTGATTAGCTCCGAGGTGCCCACAGCTCAGGTGACACTGCTGTCAGCTGACTTTGGCCGACTCCGTTTTCCACAGGGACATCTGGAGGTAGAAGTAATTTGCTCTTGCTGGTCACACGGCTCAGGTCAGGACTCCTGCTGCAGCCAGTCCCTGCTGGCTGGGGGGTCACTTTCTGTTGTCCCCATCTCGGTGTTCAGCCCAGCTGGTGCAACCCCATTCTCCTCCAGGGACATGCCACAGGCAACGTTAACCTCCAGACCACCCAAGGATTCTTCCCAAATTCAAGATCACCTGCCAGAACGAGGAAGGCGGTGGGGCACTAAGCAGCAGTGACATCAGAGGGACCCATCCGTCCTGGAGCTGTCAGCTCACGTGGCCCAGCCCCTCTTCCCAGAACTGAGGACGCCCCGTGACTTTCTCCTCCTCCAGCCAGGCGGCCAGTCTCTGCGACAGCCCAAACCAGGCAATGACAGGCAGCCTGTGGTCCTCGCCCCGCCAGTATCTTGGAGCCAGAAGCAAAGCACACACATCGGCATCACGCCGCGTGGAGGGGAGTGTGTCTGGCTCATGCCTTGTGGCCATGGTGACATGCAGCTCACACTGTCCACGGGTTGCTGTGGGTCTCAGAGGTCCCGCTGATCATCGGTACCCCCATGACCAGGAAGTCCCCGCTCTGGAAGTCAGATCAGTTGGAGAAAAAAATGTGGAATTCTTTCTGATTCATTTCAGAAATAATGAAGATCTGTTTGATGGAGCTGTGGAAAAACTCTGCGAGGGGTCCAACCACCGGCTCACAGGACAGGACGAGGCCCTGCGGGTGGACGTCCACCCATGAGCTGCGCATGGCGCTGGGGGGGTGCAGCCTCGTGGACCAGCCCGACGCAGCCTTTCCCAGCTCAGCTTCGTAGCTCACTCCATCGCTTCCAGCACAAGAACCACCTTTCCTTCCCGTACAGACTTTAATGTGTCTTACAGCTGACGTACATGTTTATGGGGCAGTGTTTCCTTCGTTCTGAAAAGCTGTACTTCAACTGAAGATTTATCCCCTCGACAAAGAAGGGAGGTCCCCCGCCCCGCACCTGGCACCCACGGCAGCTGCACCCACCACAGGCTGCCAGCCATCAGGCCACTGAAAGACAGAGGGGACCTTAAAAGCACGTTGCCAAGTGGAAGAAGTCAGTCTGAGAAGCCTGCACGCTGTGTGACTCCAGCTACAACGTCCTGGAAAAAGCAAAACTACGGAGGCAGCGAGAAGACCGGCTTCTGAGGGGCTTCCGAGGAGCAGCGCAGGGGGTTTGAAGCAGTGACGTCGCACTGTAATGGTAAACCATAGACCTTGTTCATACTAACGTGCCGGTATTGTTTCCTCACTTGTAACAAATGCCCCACAGAAATGCAAAATGTTCATAACAGGAGAAACTGGGAGCGAGTTAGGGGGTAACTGGGAACGCTCGGTACTTTCCACTTAATTTTTCTAGACGTAAAAACCTAACACTGCTCAGAAAATATAATCTATTAAAAGTAACGAGTCATTTAAAAATTAAAAACAGAATTAACACATGGTCAAGCAATGCTACTTCTAGGCACATACCACAAAGAACTAAATGCAGGGGCTCAAGGAGATGTTTGCACACCTGTGCTCACGGGAGCACAGTTCACAACAGCCAAAAGGTGGAAACAGCCCAAGTGTCCGGCCACAGACGATGGATGAACACAAGCCGTCCGTCCACACAGTGGAATATTACTCAGCCTTAAAAAGCAAGGCACACAGGCCACCACGTAGGGGGACCTGGAAGACATCAGGCCCAGGGAAATAAGCCGGTCACAAAAAGACAGATGCTGGGCGCGCCCACTTACAGGAGGTCCTCGGGGTCACCAAACTCAGAGACAGAAAGTAGAACGGTGGGTGCCAGGGGCTGGGGGGAGGAAAACAGGGCGTTACTGTTTAATGGGGACAGTTCCAGGTTTGCACATTGACAAAATTCTGGACATCGTGTGCACAACAGTGACACTAACTTGGCACTACTAACCTGCGCACTTAACAACGACTGAGGTGGTGGATTTTGCCTTACGTGTGACTTACCACAATGAAAATTAAAAATAATACAAGAATAGGTAAATATTTGGCATAAACTTTCTCGTGCACAGGTTATTCCTGGAAGAAAACACAAAAACGGACACTGTAGTTACTTCAGGGAGGAATGACTAGGGACTGAACCGGGAAGGTTTTTCATACATTTTGAACTTTAAGCTTTTTTTTTTTTTTTACTATATACATTTCTCAACTTTTCAGTTTCAGAAAAGAAGTCTGGCCGACCACCCCCGCATCCCTCAAACAGAAGCAGGTCGTTCAGAGCCAGCGCTGGTTTGGGAGGAGGGTCCCACATACGTTTGTCAGCTTTTAAATGGAGAATCTAGGTTTGTGGCTTCATTCTCTTCGCACTTACATCCCCACAAGCGGACCTTCCCCAAGACCGGGGAGCATGGACTCACGGGAGCCCAGCTCTGCAGCCTCTGCACATACAGGGGCAAAGCCCATGGACAGCGGCGCGGCCTCTGCCGCTGTTCTTAGCAGCGGCGGTGGTTCTCTGCGAACTCGCTTCCTCCCGGCCCGCCAACACCGCGGCCTGGAGTTACTGGGTATGTTCGGTAATTACACACATATTAGGGATCACCGGGGTGCCCTGCTCTCATGTGCCGTCCCCTCGCAGCCCAGTGACCCGTCGTAGCACTGTGCTGCTCTCTCCGTGTGACAGGCGAGGAAGCTCCAGAGACGGCTGGACAGGTTTTCCCAGTCTGGCCTGCAGCCTCAGGAAGATTTTGCACCACCTTCGCCCAGTGATCCCAGAGCCTGCACTAACCGTGACCGCACGCCCCGTGACAGCGCCCGTGCAGGCGTGTGGCTGTGAAGCCACAGGGCGCCCGGACGCATGCGCGCTTCCCTCCCCAGCTGGGAGCACAGCCCGGGACCGAGACCAGGAGCCTGTGGGCCTCAGGGCCGAGCGCTGTTTCCCGGGAGCGCAGGCCCGAGCTGAGCCCCCCAGGAGCTGCGGCCGTAGGTCCGAAAGAGAAAGAAAAGTACCATGTGATAGCGCTTACACATGGAATCTTTTAAAAAGCACATAAATGGACTTGTCTATGACACAGAAACAGACTCGCAGACACAGGGAACAAACATGGTTTCTGGGGGTAGAGGGGGTGGGGAGAGATAAACTGGGAATTCGAAATCTGCACCCCTTGGGGAGGGATGGAAATGTCAGTGGCTGTCCTGATCGTGGTGGTGGTTTCATGGGTGTGTACGTCCATCAAAAGTCAGCAAATTGTACATCTGCATTTCAGTATGTGCAGTTTACTGTACAAGGATTATACCACAGTAAAAGTGTTTTTAAAAGAAAAGGGAAGTCCATTTCCTGAAGTTCGTGGGGCTGGACTCGACCTGGTCTAGGCCGAATTCTAGACCAGCGTTTCTCACGCTCTTTTTTTTTTTTTTTTTTCTGTCTCAGGACCTCTTCACTCCCTTAAAAACTGACCCCAAAGAGCTTCTGTTTTAGGTGGTTTATATCTATCAATTTTACTGTATTCAAACTTAAAACTAAGTTTTAAAATACTTACTCATTACTTTTAAGAAATAATAACAGACCCATTACATGTTAGCATAATTAAAATATTTTATGAAAATTAACATCTTCCAAAACAAATTAGTGAGCATGGTGGCATTGTTTTATATTTTTGCAAATCTCTTTAATGTCTGGCTCGACAGAAGACAATTGGGGTCTCACCCCCGAATTGCCCTGCATTTCATCAATTGTATTGTGTTGCTTCGCTTTAAGTATATAAAATAGGTCCAACCTCACACAGATAAGGAGCTGGGAAAGCGGGGAGTGTTTTGACTGCCTTTTCAGCCACTACATCAAAACTTGGCAAGGAGCAGTTCCTTAAAGGTTAGCTGCGATGCGGAACCTGAAACCAGATCGATGAACTTCCTAGCCCTGTTCCGTAGCACCCGCTGGCCTGTCTTGCACGGCCTTGTAACATCTGGAAAAACTGATTCACAGAGATAAGCAGTTTTTCTAAATTTGACTCATTTCATTACACAAAATTCTTAAAAACCGTTTGTTAATATCACCAACTTCGGCTGAAACTTCTTTAAGTTTTAGGGATTTCAAGCTCACAGTGGTGGACACAAGTTTCCAAAATTCTAATTTCCGCTAGAAGGCTCACGTTTTATTATTGCCGACAATTAACACTGCTGGTTGTTTCCCTCGAAGCGACAGGCTCACTTCACTCCTTTTAAAGAAAAATTCTACCAAATGCCTAAGTCGAAATGATCACAGGTCGTCGGCTGTTCTTTTAAGTAAAGACACGGTGTGTGGAAAAGCAGCTAATTCCAACAGTGTCATCCACACTTGGGTCCAGCCTCCCCGCTCGGCGCGCCTGCCGAGGCAGGAGCCTGTGCCCTCCGTCTCGTTTCGGGGAGCAGCGGGCAGGCGCCCCTGGGCGGCGAGACCGACCGCGTCCCCGGTGAAGTGGGTGATGTTCACCCCCCGCGGGGCGCGCTAAGGAAAGGCGCTGCTTCCGCCCGCGGGGGCTGCGCGCCCGCCTTCGCTGCGCTGAGCCCCGCGGCGCACACGTCGGCTCGGCCGCCCCGGGACCAGCCGGCAGACTCGGAAAAGGTGCCCCTCGCCGGGCGGCCCCGCACGCGGGCCTGCCACCGGCACGCGCCGGCAGGGAGCGCCTCCGACGGCCAGGCACCCGGCGCCGGTGGCCGAAGCAGGACGGCAGGCCCAGCGCCCACGCGCCGGAGGAGCGCGTCTGCGGACAGGCTCCCCGTCCGGCCGCCCGCCCGCCCTGCGGAGGCGCCTCCCCACGTCTGTCTGAAGAGCCGTACGTAACAGGCGGTGTTCGGGTTTTCAAAGAGCTCATCGAGTCACGTCTGTGTTCGAGATACTTGATTCCGTTTTCTTTAAACTCCAGACGACAGGTCCAAAGTGACGTCACGGCTTAACTGGCACCTGAATACAATCCGAATTTCTTTCTGTTGCATTCAACACAGAAAGGCAAATTCTTCGTCTACGGGGCTGCGGGGCGGGGGGGGGGGGGGGGGCTCTGGCCATACGTCCCTTCCTTCCGTACGGTTCCAGCCGGTTCCCTGGGGCGGGCGTCTCCCTCCGCGGGTGAGGACGAGCGAGCCCGCGCCTCTCCACAGCGTGGTCCTAGGCCGCCGGCCCGCTGTGCGCTGCGAAGCCGCCTTCCCAGCCGCCCGCTTGAAAGCCAACGGCCATCCTTAAACGTAACGAAATACATTGTAAGTAAATTCCATTTTATTTCAGAATAAGATGTTTAATTTTAAGCCAGTAATACTTTTACATAGAATTATAAAAGTTAGAAATGGTTTTCCCAAAAGTTGAAATATTACTGAAACAAAGCAAAAAGTTATACTTTCTTCGTGCTGTATTTCTGTGTAGTAAACGTGAGACTTTTTTTTTTTTTTTGCCAAGTGTTATGTTACTGTTCTCTGACTTTTAGTGACATGGAACATCTTTTTTATATACAATTTTTCATGTTTTCTCTTCAGTGAGTTGCTTACTTATAATTTGTTCATTTAAAAAGTAGGTTGCTTCTTTCTTAATAACAAAATTCCACCCCATTATACTTAACATTATTATATTTAGACTTTGGGTTTTTCTCTTCCAAAATGAAGCTTTTTCGTATTTACATCATCAGATCTGTCGGTTTTTCCTTTATAGCGCTGCACTTCCTGCACAGTCTGGACAGCATCTCCATCGTAAGGTGACAAAACTGTGCTCTACCATTCTTCTAGCTTTTTATTTTGCTTTCACATTTATATATTTCAACTGCCTGATGTAGGTGATTATTCAGGGTGTTATGTATGATTTTTTTTCTTCCACATGGAGAGACAGTTTTTCCGGCACTGTTCATTGACTAATTCCTTTCTCTCCCAATGAAGTGACACGCCACCTTTATCATAAAGGAAGCTCTTTCGTGCAAGTGGACTGTCTCCACGTCTGAATTTGTCCCACAGGTGTGCCTGTCCATCCTGTGCTGGCGCCACACTGCAGCTCCACAGACAGTTCTAACCCTAGACGAGGCGCATCCCCCGGTCACTAATCCTCACGACCAAAGACGTCCCGTCAGACCCCACGCCTGCCCTTCTCCATACAAACATTAGACACATTTTGTCTAGAGAGAGAAAGCCAATGAAATTCTGTTTAATGTTGCATTAAATTTATGTATTAATCTGAGGAGAATTCTTGTTTATTTATTCATTAATTAATTTATTATTGCCTTATTAATCAGATCTTACATTCTGTTTTTTGATAAAATATTATGATTTTATCCTTGGGTGTGAATAAAATTTCCCCCTTAATTTTAGACTAAATTTCCTGCTCGGTCCTAACTGGTTTGGTATTGAGTCTCTTGGATTTTCTATGTACACAGTATTTGATTAGTAAAAATTAAATTAAATTAAATTTTAAAATTCTACTTTCTTTTTCATTAGCACATCTTTTAAAATGCTGAACACTAGAAATCACAGAAGACACCTTTATCTAACACCTGATTCTGGGGAGACACTCTCAGTGTGTCACAACGTGAACGGTTCTAATGAGAGCAAAGGGAACTTGAGACTCTGAAGTCACAGTCATGGACACCACAGCAGGAACGACAACAGGGCGAAAGCGAAGCTAACCTCTGTGAACGCACACACGCACACCTGGCCGCGCTCACCCGGAACACCCTCGGGGACGTAGGAGTGACAAGCACACATTCCACAGCGAGCGACGACCCCGTGACACACCGCACAGCCTCGGGAAAGCCCAACGTCCGCTCGTGGGAGAGGGAGGCAAGAATGAGTATCGGTGTCGAGTGTTCAGGATTATTAGGAAAGAGAGTTTCGACCTCGCAGACCCCTGAAAGGGTCCCAGAGACCCCAGGGGTCTGCAGACCAGATTTTGAGAACCCCTGTTGTAACCCCTCCAAAAGCTTCAGGGATGCTGGATTGAACTGGTCCTGAAGGTGGAGTCCGGGGAAGAAGAAAGACCACAGCACTGGCGACCTGGGCTTTCCGGCCGGCTTAGGGAGCTTTGAAAAGGAGAAGCCTCATAAACGCTCATGTGCTGTCGGCTTTCTCCTGCAGCTGCAAGCTTCCAGAACAGAAAGGACCCCGAGGGCAGCCTGCACGTCATCCCTGCTTCTCCGCAGCTTTCCCTCAGTTCCCAGGGATGTGTTTAGCTGAGCCGTCAGTTCCACACATGTGCACACCATTCTGGGGACGGCCAAGAACATTTGGACAATATTGACTCAATGATGGGGACATTCTGGCTCCAGACTGTGCTGAACTTTGCCCATTCCAGAAATATCCCATAAGGCATTCCCAAGGCTCTGAGTGATGCAGACCACATTTACCCACTTAGCAGGGACATGTATCTACTTCCCAGGGGCAAAATGAGACTGAAAACAGGGCCTCGGCTTCTTCCGGATAGAAGACGTGTGAACAGTGCCCACCATACAAAGCCTGCCTTCTCCCAAGGCTCACAACAGCTCTTGGAGTCGAGAGCGATTTTCCGTGGACCTGGTATCAAGCCCCACCCTCCCTCCCCCCCATAAGCGTGGAGGTGAGGGCGTCACCCCCGGGACAACAGGGCCTGGGAATGACCACGTCAGCCCGCGGTGGTGAGCACGGAGGGCTGTGTCCGCCCCTGCCGATGGCCTGGGAAGCAGTGAGCCTGCATTCAGCTCGGGCCCGGGCCCGGGGTGTGTCTGCCCGCCACGGGATGCGCCAGCCCTCAGGGCCGCCCGCCTTTCTATTCGGGACGCAGGGAGCTGTCTGTCCGGCTCGGGCTGCTCGGGCTGCCACAACCAAGTGCCACAGGGCGGGCAGCTGACACCACAGACGTTTATTCCCTCCCAGTTCAGCGCCTCTCGTCCCAGATCAAGGTGTCAGCAGGGCTGGTGTCCTGTGAGCCTCCCTCCTAGGCTTGGAGAGGCCGCCTTCTCCGGTGTCCTCACATGGCTGTCCCTCTGTGTGTGTCTGTGTCCTCAGCTCCTCTAAGGACACAAGCCCTGTGGGATGAGGGCCCCCCGCAGGACCTCATTTCAACTTAATCACTTCTTAAAGGTCGCATCTCCAAACACAGTCACCTTCTGAAGTCTTGGGGATTAGGACTGAAACACGACTTTGGGGGGGACATGATTCGGGTCAAAATACTGTTTCTCCTGCAACCCATTTATGCTCCTTTAAGTTTTTCTCATAACGAGTCAGGAAGCAAACACATGCACCTCATTCACCTCTGAATCTGCAACACTTAGCAAAGGTTTCTGGCATGTAGCAATGGTTCAATATGCATTTTTTGAAAATACAGAAGTTCTACAAATATTCACTTGTAGATCCGCTGGCATCACAAAGAGGAAAAATAGTAAAACAAACAAAAAATCCCGGGCCTCCCAGCCTCCAGAACTGCGAGAAATAAATTCTGTTGTTCAAGCACAAACCCCCTCCAAAAAAAAAAAAAAATCCTATTTTGAAGAGGCTCCGTTCTATCCATAACTTCATAATAACAATCATTTATTCTCATACCATACCCCGAAGCACTAGACATAAGAGGTGATTATGTGCTGGAATTATTAAGCCTTAAGTTGCTTTCCTGGTGGTAACAAGATGATCCTATGACTTTACTTAGGGTCTTCACCCTGTTTTAAAGACAGAAGAACTGAATTAACTCTTAAAGCATCGTTTTCAGAAGGAGACTTAGGGCCAATCGACCAAGTTGCTCACCGAGCAGCGTGTGTTTTAAACTGTACCTTCCACAGACCAAAGCCTGCCCCGCTGTCGAGTAACGGCACTTTCAAGACCCACAGCGTTTGCAGGTTAAAGGAAAATGGATTTGAGTCAAAATTTCCCCACTCGCTATTGCATGATTCAATTTCACATGTAAATGAACTTCACAGCGTAAGTGTTTAAAGCACGAAAGTAAGCAAAACTGGTGGGGCTTTTTTCCTTTCCCCCCTCTCGAAATAGAAAGCAAAACAAAACTAAACAAAACAAAGAACAGACGCTCCTCAAGGCACACGGCAAAGCCAGGACGGTTACATCGTCTTTCACACAAACTCACAGGCGTCTGCATCTGGAGTTGCAGGGCCTGCGTCTGTGACCAAAAGCCATCGCACGCTGGGTCTGGAAAACGACTCCTCAAAAGGAAAAGTGCTGCAAAATGCAGCCAGCTTCTCCAAGGTCACGGAAAAAAGTCTTTAAAAACAAAGTCGTTCTGAATTCCACAAGATTGGCCAGAAGCTTAAGCAGCCCAGATTTTTCCCTGCGGATTTTCGCCTCCGTGAGCACCACGGATCCCTGACGTACCTCCGTGGGGAGCAGCAGAGAGAAGCAGGAACAGCAGCCCCCGGCCTCCGTGGGCCGCCCGCCCGCGGGCCAGCTCCTGGGCCCCGTGTGGGGCAGAGCACGACGTTAGGAAGCGCAAACAACTGGGAGTGCCCCTGCCTGCAGATAGCCTGTCCCACAGCAACGGCACCTGAAGAAAGAGCTCGCCTGAAAAACGACAAGGGAGGAGAAACCGGTACAGAGAAACCGCGTCCCCCTTTCAGAAGCCAAGTCCGCGAGACCTCGGGCACTTCGGACCCCACTTCGACGGGCCTGCTCGGGCTCAGAAGCCGAGCCGAGGTGGCTCTCCCGCAGTAAACGAGCGGGTCCAGCCCAGCCGGCGGGCCGGGCCCAGGGCGCCCTCACCACGCGGGCCCCGGAGGGCTCAGCCCCTGGGGGAGGCGACAGCAGGAAACCTGAGATGCACTCCCGGAGACAGAGGCCTCGGACCCTGTGCGTGCCTGCGACCCAGGGAGGCTCAGACCCAGGGGACGGGGAAGGAAACCCAAGCACTGCGGCCTCGCCCAGAAGCCACCCTCTGCCTCTGCCGCAGGGCAGGCCCACGGCCCTCCACCCGGACTTCATTCAAAACAAGAAGTATTTGAAAAACCTTATTTTCACGTTCAAACTGTGATAACCCAGAACAGCAGGAAACCTTTGATTGTTTTGTTTGTTTGTTTAGATTTTTTTCTCTTCTCTCTCAGACAAAGGAAATTCTTTTAAAAATAAGGAATTTAGCAAACTTCCACCAAGGTATTCAAAACAAAGTGTGGGGGGCAGGTCTGGGCCTTGGACCCACAGCCACAACCGCGTTCTTTTGAAATCAAAACGGGAAAACGTGAGAATGTTTAAGTTTTTTCAGATGAGAGGAATCTGAAGTAGAAATGGGGACAAGGGGACAGAGAACACACGGGACAGACCCTCACTGGATGCGTCGCCAGGTGCCAAACACGGCAGGACACAAGCAGGAGCTGCACTGTCCCCACATGGGGAAGCCCCTGGCTGGGGACCCTCCCCACCTTCACCCCCGGGGCCCGCCTCTGGAGGACCGAGGCTGGCAGAGGTGACCTGCAGCCACCCAAGAGCAGCCTCAGGGCGGGGAAGGGGTCTGAACCAGCGGCCCGCATCCACACCTCACAGAGGCGTGGTCCGTGCAGTCCCCAAGGATGGACCCTTGGACACACGTTTTCTATTTGGAAACAGAGACAGCCCTTGTGTAATCTAGGAATCGCCAAGCAGAGAGTTTACGGCCCACATGCTAAGTGAGGGGGACGGGACGGGGAAGAGGGGGCTCATGCCGACTCCGCACTGAACCCGTACGTCCGCCGTCGAAGTGCTTACAGCTAATTGGTGGGCCTTCTGTGGTCGCTACATCACAGGTATTAACAAGACTCACTTGTGTAAGTGTCAGCCCATCGTTCCAGCTCTTCAGCGTGTGCCAGAGGGTCCCAGGGCCCGGACAGCCACGCTGATGGCAGGAACTCCCACCTCGTCAACTCCCTCCCTGCGCTCTCATCACCGTGGGTTCTGAAAGGACGGTTCCACCCGCAGGAAAATTAGTTTTCGGTCCCAGCATCTCTGAAAACTTTTGACCTCACAAGAAAAGACCCACGAAGACGAAGAATGAGCACTGCATCACTAACTCCCACCCTTCCTCCTCCACCTGGTGGTCAGCTTGCGTTGCCTTCACTCGTTCAAATCAAACTTCCAAAATTTCACAGGTCCCAGGCCGGGGGCAGAGAGCAAGAGGGAAGAGGAAAGAGAGAAGTCACCAGGCTTTGTCACTACCGGCTCCTATTCTGTCACCCTCTTAGATTGGGGTTTCACGGCTGTTCCTGAAAACCGCCTTGTACCCACGGCCAAGATGAAGACGTATGTGGAACCGGGGATTGTGCAATCCGACTGCACCTCATTCCAGCAGCCCGGGCGGGGGGGGGGGGCCGGGAGGGGATGACTTGGACCACGAAGAGTGGCCTCACTTAGACAGAGGGGCCAGGGACGTTTTATAGTGAGGTTCGTAGCAAAACGTTTGGGTGGGGAGGGGCTGGTTGTGCAGCCTCAGGGTTGCTACTAATAAAAGTACTGGTGAACCGCTGTGCTAAGCGGCCAGACCTATGATGTCAGCGTTCATTTTGCACATAGGAGCTATTTACTGCCCCATAAGCTGGAAGACAGGGAAATTGTAAATGAAAAAATAATTTCCAAAGCTGAAATGCAATCACTCATTTGACAGCACCCTGAGGACCACCAGGTCCATCTCCAAGGACTTCTGCAGCCAAAAGCAAAGCCCTGTGTCCCAAGTGGTAAAAACCTTCCTGCCCTGATTCCATTTTCAGTGTTTATGCCACATCCAAGCCACGACCGGGTCAGCAAGTGTATCTCTAGGGGAAAGATGTCCCTCCGTGTCCCAGTGCCTGCAGTCAAGATGCAAAGGGGGAGGGAGGAAAGGTGAGGGGAAGAGAAAGAGGCCTGAGAAGGAACCCCACATCTTGGGCCCTCTTGGCTGGGGGTGGGGGTGCAGAGAGCCTACACCAAAGTCACCTCTCTCCACCTGGCTTAGACTGACCATGACCAGAGGCCGCACTGCTCCGGAGGTGGAGCCAGGCTGCAGGTGACCCACCGCAGTCACTAGAAAATGCTTGCTGAGCAAGCAAAGTAGGTGCCCCACCCTTCTGCCGCCTAGGGTAAAGGTTTCAAGCCCAAATGCCGCCTCTGGGAGACACTGCTCCTGCCTTTCCCAGCCCAGTGCAGGAGCTGTGTTATTCCAGGAGCACTGGGGAGTGTCCCCCAGTCCATCCAACATGCTGTCCATTTGATGAACAGTACCCGACACTCAATTTTCCTCCTTTGTCTGGGAAGCGGAGTCCTTCACATTCAACATCCATTTCTGGTTCCTTAAGTCAGAAAATAAGGTAATAAAGAATTTATCTTAAACTCTTGGCCAACAGAGTGATGAAATTCTAGAAACAATCTCATTGAATTGGGCGGATAAAACACCCACTACCACCAACATAATTTGGCATCGTCTAGATGTCCTAGCCAATGCAATAAAACATGACAGAGAAATAAGAGGTACAATGTTTGGCAGCATTTCCGAAAACATGTTCCTTGGAACGCTACTTTTCTGAAACGTTAAACAGCATTAAACGGTTTCTTTGTTGTAAGACTTTTGCTATGAGTCTCCAAGAGAGACACATTATCCAGCATTTCCCAAAGTTTTAAATATTAAATTGTTTTTTCTTCTGAGAATTTGAGAAGTCTTATGTGCTTTGTTTGGAACACTCTTTGGGAAATTCTGACTCCATTTGTTTCTAATCCCCAGATATTTTAATTTATGTATTTAATCAAATATATCCCCATGAACTAAAACAGCAGTTAAGAATAAGGGCTTTAGGGTTAAAAAAAAAAAAGGTTAAAATCCTACATCCTGGACTGAGTGACATTTTCCCATGTTTCTTGAGCTTCAGTTTTCTTCTCTGTAAAATACAGAGCATGACATCTACCTTACAAAATACTGTGCATTTTAGGTCGGACAATACACGTAAAGTTGTTTAATATGCTGACTAGGGTATCTTTTAAAATTCCAATTAAAAGGACCATGACATCCCACTTCCATCATGGAATAGTCAAAACTAAGAAAGATGCAATGAGGTGACTCCTCTGTTATCACAGCCAGCGAGGCTGAACATGCTTGCAAAAGCTAGAGAAAGCAACCGGACAGTTTAATCAAAAGCCTTAAAATTATTCGTATCTTTTGATCTAGCAATTTCACTTGTGGGGTAAGAGTTATGGAAAAGATGCTTGTTGAAGCTTTTTTATAGCAGTGAAGTTGTAGAAACAACACCGATGTCCTTCAGTAGGGCGCTAATGAAACAGCTGCTTCCGGGCACTAGAGAGTTGTCTGGGCTGCCCTGTGGGGATGTTTCCTCTCGGGCACAGTCTTGTTGGAAAGCAGCACCTGCCAACCCAGAAACTAGGGGCCAGAACCTCCCTCCTCCCCACAGGCCCGGAGCGGGCACTGAGTCCAACTTGACCAACGATCACCTCTTTTGAGCTGAAGAATTATGTTGATAAATTACAAGCCCTCTACCTTAGCTGCTTCCTGGTTGTGTGTGTGTGTGTGTGTGCGTGTGTGTGTGCCTGTGTGTGCACGTGTGCACGTGTGTGTGCGTGTGCACATGTGCGTGTGGGTGACATCAGTGTTTTTCTGAGTCTCCTCAGAGGTGTGTTTATCTTATTCTTTTCAAAGAAACATCTTTTGGTCTATAAATTATCTCAATATTGCAGAGGCAGGTTGTACACTTTCTTTTCCTGTTTCTTTTCTTTGTGTTTGTCTTTGGGTTTTGGCTGTGTTTATGTTAGAATAAGGGAATTGAGAACAAGCTGGAGTGCTGACGGTATGGGGTCAGTGGAAAGAAGGATGATTAAGTTCAGGAGAACAAGAGGGTAACAACGGAGCAGGGTCTCCGAGAAGGGGAGGGGTGAACCCCCAGCACAGGTGGGGAAGTAAACTTCCAACAGGAAGGGAAAGGCGTCTCCCTTTGCAACTAGAGGGAAGGAGGAAGGAACTCACGTGGAGGAAGGGGAGTTTGTAGGTGGGGAGGGTGGCAGGAAGAACTTGGGGACAAGGGTTTAAGAGAGAGCTACCGTGCAGAACAGGAGAGAACTGACTAGGGAGACAAGGAATGATGATCAGGCCACCCTGAGAGCCCATCTGCGTTGGCTCCCCACAGATTTTTTGTTTTTTAATGGAGGTACTGGGGCCTGAACCCAGGACCTCGTGCACACAAGACATGTGCTCTACCACTGAGCTACACCCTCCCCCAGGATGCCCATTTTCTTGAGACCTGCCATTAGCTTTATGGTGTCCTTCCTTCCTGAGTGCAGAAATGCCCTTCTGGCCAGGCAACTTCAGGGCATGGATTACTCGAGTGGACCCTGGTGTCCAGCAGTGGCAGCAACTACAGAGGGGTCCTTCTGCAGCTAAGTGGTGGGATTCAAAGTTGTTCTGGTGATGCAGCCTCCAGCACTCACCCTTCATCCCTCCCCATCATCTTTAAACAACCTTTAATAAATGCATTTTCCACTGAATCTAGCCAGCGTGGGCTCTGTTGTTTTTCAGTAAGAATTCAGACTAACATTTGTTCCTTTGCATTGTTCCACCACTCTTATTCCAGGGTTTTGAGTTCAACCATTTGCTTCTTAGCCCTCAGAATTTCTTTATGTCTGATCATCAGTTTCAGAGCTATAAATTTCCCTTTAAGTAATGCTTTAGCTGCACTTTGTCATAGAGTCTTTTTCTGTCATTAGCTCTCAGCATTTCATAAATTCCCTTATGATAAGCTTTGTAACTCTCTCCTTATTTTGTACTGGGGGGGGGGGGGTGCTCCCAAACGGGGTTTTTTTTTTTTAAGCTATCCCTTTTATGTCCTTGTTAGATATGTCTAAATGTGTTGCACTGTGATGAGTGAATGTGGTTCATATGATGTTAATTCTTTGAAATTTATTTAGACTTTTATATAGACTTCCTTTGTGGCCTAGGACATGGTCAATTTTTGTGAATGTTCCTTATGTGTTCAAAAAAAAAATGTCTATTCTGTATTCATTACCAGTGGTTTCCAAATGGAGTTCAGCTGACAGACTACATCAGACTCATATGAATCAGTGTTTAAAAATAGAGGACCCCCAGAGAGAAAAAAAATGTGACAACAAATATGTGTGTGTTCATGTATAACTGAAAAATTGTGCTCTGCACTGGAGTTTGACACAACATTATAAAATGACTATAACTCAATAAAAATGTAAAAAAAAAAAAAAAAGAGGACCCCAGACTGCACCCTTAAACACTACATCTAAATCTCTCAGATCTCTGTGTTCACCAGCACCGCAGGTAACTCGAATGGTCATTTTAGGAAGCATTCTCTTTTGCCCCCACACTCAAGACAGGAACAGAGATTCGATTTCAGACAGAAAGAATCCTACAGTTTTGAAGAAACAGATCCCACATCCTCCCACGCCTCATTTTTGTTGACATTCAAATCATCTCTAGTAGGTGCTTCTTCCTTGGAGGGACCTTAAATGCCTCTTACACGGTTTCTGTTCTGCATGCACTTAGCCTCCTTCCTCCCTGAAGAACCCGGGTTTCATTTCTTAAGTCCACAATACACGTGAGACCCACGATACCATGTGATTTAGGGGGACTGGCCCCAGGCCTAGCTCCAGAGAGGGGTCTCCGCGGACCGAGCGCACCGCCCCAGAGAGGGGTCCCCATGGACCGAGGGCACCGCCTGTGTTTGGCCGGGGCGTCCGTGAAAGATGCCTGCGGGAGCTGATGCTGACCCAGAGGGAAGCATGGGGTCGAAACTGGTCCCAAAAGCGAGGCGAGGAGAGCGTTCCTCCCACCGCTGGAGAACTCCGTCCTTCACAGGTCCTTCAGGACGCAGATAGTGTGGCACACAGACGGCGCTGTCACAGCCGGAAGGGAGACAAGTTGTAGGAACAGGACTCTACTGGGCGAGGAGCACGGAAGGAACGGGGGGCCTCGCTGACGTCACCGAGCGGCCAGCACAACCAGCTCTGAACTCGTCCTGCACCCAGAGGTCTGGTCCCACGAGAGATGGCGTGGGCATCGCGAAGATTCCTGTCGCAGCCCGCAGCCCGACTCAGCCTGCTGGGCTCTTGGTTCCCTTCCAGGTAAAAAACTCGACGCCCCACTTTTGATTTGCAAAGTATGACTCTCTCACCTGCCAGCCGACAGCCGTGAGTCAAAGCCCTCGTCAGCTTCCTGGAAACCCCAGGCTCGCTCCTCCACTCTGGGCTTTGCGTCCTGACTGTTGTCCCTCAGCCCCTTCATCAGAGTGACCCCCCTCCGGGCCTCCCAGCATCCTGAGCCCCAGACCTGCATGTCTCCTACCATGGTTGTAAGGGCGCCGAGCTTAATAAGACTTCCCTCCCATCCGTCATGCACCCATTGCAATCCCACAGCCAGAATCCAGAGCCAACAGAGTTTAGGAATAATGTGCCTCTGTGACCAAAATGAGAAGAAATCAGCATATCTGCAAACACATGCCACCACAATGTGAGTGAAAAGCGGGCAAGGTGACCGTTAAAAGCTCTGTGACCTACTGCGCTCCTTGTAAAAGTCTGTAGCAGTGTTGTGTGACCACAGCAGAGCAGTGGGCATTTGCGGGGTGACAGCCTAGAAAAAGCAGCACCCAGAAGTCAGACGTGACCACCGTCTCTCTCACCACAAATGCCCGCCCCTGGAGGGGAGCACGTCAGTCCAGGCACGCTGGTCCTCGGGGACCCTCTGAACGTCCCAAGGTCATTCCTGATGGCCTTTCACTCTCTGCCCCGTCTTCCCACAGCTGGCTCCTCTGAAGCGTCAACTCCCAGGTCAATGACAACCCCGGGGCTTCGTGGCCGACCACCTACCCATGGTCCACTTCTTGCCTGCATCACCCAGTTGTGTCATCACCACTCACACTGGAGGGAGGCAGACCGTGCCGCCCGAAACACGCCTCCGCAGCACACGGGCCCCTTCCATCCGGTTATCTTTCAGAGACAGCAGACGAGGGGAAGCTCTGAGAAGTGAGCAGCAGTTGCCCTCTGTAAGGGCATTTCCATTCACGAGGGACATCTCTGCGTGTAAGCGTCTCCCTCTCGGTCCCGGCGAGGGAAGGAGCAGAAATCACAGCAGACTCTTACCAGCGGACAAGGCACCCACTTCAATCTGCACACCCGCCTTCTCCTTGTCTGCCATGCTTGTCCTGGCAGCCTTCCGTCACCGGCTTCCCCACCCCGCCACCATCTTTCTTCCGCTTCTAGCTGAAGAGGGTATTAAAGTGTTGGCCTGGCCATTTCAGGGAGTGCTCGGCCTTCCTGGTCTCCCCGTATCCAGGGTGTGCACTGTTATTAAACTCCTGCTTGTTTTTCTCTCATTGACTTGCCTTTTCCTCGGGGGAGTCCTCAGCCACAGAACTCAGAAGGTAGAGGGAAACCACTTTTCCTCTCCTGCGCTGCCGTCAGAACGTGTCTCACTTACTCATTTGCTTGTGGTCGCTCTTCAGCCACTTCGCTCGGTCTGAGAGGTTTTCTTGTACATCTGTTTGTTGTCTGTCTCCTCAAATTTAAGTTTTGAGAGCAGAGACCTAGACTGTCTTCCCCGACTACTTCCCCGGCACCTAGCACACAGCAGCGCACAGTGAGCGTGGAACAAAGGAGCTGCTGATGAGATGAGAACTCCAGGGCTGGCCAGCGGCCGCCTCCAGCAGTGCAGTCAGCACACCCTCTGTCTCCTCTGCTTCCTTCCGGGGTCGGCCCTCTTCTGTTGTCAGTGGGCTTCTGCCAGGGAGCCCGGGAAGTGACGAGATGGTCTCAGAAGTTCCAAGCAGGCATCCCTGGCTCCTGGTCCAGGAGGGGAGAGAGCGGGCCTCTTTCTCATTATCTTTACTGATGATCCCGGAGAAGGACTTTAAGTGCCTTCACTGGGCCAGCCACTGCCGCCAAAGGATGAGTGACACAGACAAGCAGGGCCCTGGGGCAGTGGATCCACACGGAACAGCACAGAGGGGAGGGGCCTCCCAAGGATTCGGAGACAATGTGGTCACTAGGAGAAGGGACTGCAAGATGCCAGGGAAACACAGAAACAGAAAATTCTAGAAAATTCTCTAAATATCCCAGAGGTTTTAAAAACATTTTTTTCTCCCATTCTCCAACACACTGCTTTCTTTTGAAACTCCCAGTTGTTACTGAAAGTGTCAAACTGCTTGACCTCAGGGTTCACTTAATCTTCCAGTGATTCCACTCTCCCGGTTTCAAGGGGTTGGGTGCTGTGTGTACCGCTTCCTCTCCAAAGAATTAATGGGCGGCTAGTAGTCACGTGCTGAGTTGTTCACCTTCTCTAGAACAGAGTGACTGGCAAACTGGAAGGCAAATACAATGCAAGTTGTCACACAAGAGGGAAACTTAGAATCTTTTAAAATCATTTTAAATTTTCAAAGTGTAGTCCTTCCCTGAAAGTAACGTTTAAGGCTTTAAGAAGCAGTTCACATGAAGGTAGCGTCGGTGAGGCCACTAAGCTTCTCCGAGTGAGGAGTGACAGTCCACTCCTATCAGCTGAAATTCCACTGCTAACTCAAGGTATGAAAGCAATGTGCACTGCTCTAGCAGAAGAGTTACTGAAAGCGAGAAAAATATAAATATCATAGGCCAGAAAAACATTTCTAAGCGGTGTTACCTAAGTTTTGTGGCCCTTGACCTTCAGGTTGTGGCGACACCCAAACCCGGACATCAATCCAATCTTGGCTTGCAAACAATTTCCTAGGTGGGAAGGGACCAAGGACACATCACAGTGAATTCAGTGCCCCCGGAATCACCTACGTTCATGTTACTGTGGACTTGCACGTGCTGATGTTAGAAAACAAAAACAAACAAAAAAGTCCAAGACTTACTTTCCGGTCATACTTACCTGCTACACACATCTACACGCTCTTCCTTTTGTTAAACCCCTGAGTCCACAAAATACACAGCAAAGCTTTTTCTATAACTGATTTACAAATGGAAAAGCCCTCAGACTCAGATCTAAGAGCCCTCCCTCTGCAGATGTTTTTTCCAGAGGTAGAAACCACCAAAGGAAAAGCCGTTTATTACATTCCATTCTCACTGAGCTCAGTAGGGCCCATTCTCGCCGCCTGACGCCAGCACACCCCCTCCACCTGCACAAGCAGCTGACCAAGGCGGCGGTGCTTAAATCTGCTCCCCTGGGAAAGCGACCCCTAAAGGCCCCTGCCCCTCTGCCGTGCACTCCTGACCCCAGCCCGGACCCCGAGCCCGTCTGTGCCCTTATGCAGGTGAACTCTCTGTCCAAAAGACCACAGAAGCCCCCACCCGCAGCCGCCACCTCAAATCCTGTCTGCCCTGTGGGCCTACGTAACTGTCCACACCCATTTCGTCCTGAGACCTGGGTTCTGGAGGCTTGGTTTATATTTTCATGTCCCCAAACAGCAGGGGCAGGGAGGGGCTGTGAGCGTTAAGAGCCTTTTTGCTGAGCGAGAAGCTGACCAATGGAAACAGCCCAGAGTTGTTCAGGCTCTTAGCAGACTTTAACTTCAGGGACTGGGAGATGGAAGAGGCGACTCTTGGCTTGTCAAGTGGCTGCGTCTCTTAAAGCCCAGACGCCGTCACAGCCCGGTCTCTCTTCCGGCTCTTGGCCATCCAACACCCCACGGCCTTCTCATTCACTAGCTAGTAACCAAACAACATGGGCATTTGCTTTTTCCAGAAGCACACTATCCCTCCAAATGGGAAAATAAAGTTCTGAATCTACCCTCGGCCCGCGTTGACGAGGAAAGTCACACGAGCCTTACAGCAACACAGACGGCAGTGACAGGTAAAAGCACTTCACAACGCCACCAACCTGGAGGTGAAACCTCAGCTGCAAAAGCCAGCCACAAAAAGGAGGAAGAAAAAGATGCCAGATGGAGAAAAGCTATTTCGCGCCAGATCATTCAGAGTAAGAGTTTACGCGGACGATTTATTTCAATGGCCACTAAGCTGCGAAGGTGTTTATATACGTAAAATATGCATATTGGAGGAAGTCAGCTGGTGGTTTAACCCAAAGTTCATTACCAACCGTTGGTCTACCGCAGAGAGGCCTGCACGCCCCAGGGGCCAGGGGTTCTAAAGAGGCCATTCAAGCCTCAGGTGGACCCCGCATGTCTCCATTTCCCTGTCCTTCCGCTGCTTCTCTTTCCGAAAAAGAACTAGAATTTGCATTTGATGAGGTTCAGGAGGTCACTTCCCCTCTCGCTCTCGCGCTCCGGCCCCGCGGAGCAGCCGCGTCCGGTCCCCCCTGAGCGCCTCCCGAGCCCGGGCCCGCGCGGGCGGCCCTGCGGCAGATTTTGCGCCGCTGCGGGGCCGCTCCCGCCTCCGGCGAGGCCCGCCTGCCCGCCTCACCGGGCCCTGCGCCTCCCCCGAGCCCCGGAGAGGCCGGCGCCGGTCTCAACAAAGGCCGACAGCCAGAGGGTGGCCGTCTCACGTCCGCCTTTTCCGCGCAGTTGTGTGGAGACAGCCCTAGATGGGGACGAGCCGGCCGAGGATCCTGCCCGGGCACCTGGAAGGCACTGCACGGAAACGCTCTCTGCCCTCTCCATCCCCGCTGCCGAGCTTGTCGCCCTCCCGACTTCGCTCTGTTCCGCTCCCACCGAGGAGCCCCGCTCCGGGCCCGGGGTCGCAGCAGCGCGCCGCCGCCCTCAGCCCCGGCACTGCCCAGCGGCTGGGCAGCTCCGAGCCGCCGGGCGGCGCCGCCGGGGCTTGGACGCGAGGCGGTCCCCCAGCCCCGAGCCCGACGCCGGCCGCCGGCACCGCTCCTCGGGGCGCTGGGCCGGCGCACACCTGCTCCGGGCGCGGGCCCCGGGCCCCGGACCCCGGCCGTCCGCCCTCGGGTCCTGCGCTGGCCTTTTCGTCCTTCCTCCCGGCTCCGTTTCTAACTCTTCTTACTCGGATTCCAAAACTAAAACAAAGCGCTGGAGTTTGGTTGGGGTTGGGACGGGCGCAGGGGCCCAGTTCCCCCGAGGCCCTGCGAGCCGCAACGGACGGTCACCGCGGGAAAGCCGCGGGGCCCGCGCCCACGCAGGTCCGAGGTCGCCGGGCCCGCGCCGCCAGAGCCAGGCCTGGCGTTTGCTGCGGGCCCTCCGCGTGCGGCGCGCTGTCTCCTAGGCGCTTGACAGTATTAATCCGTTTAATCTTCCCAACAGCCCCATCGGGCAGCTGCTACGACGTACGCAGTCACAGAAAGAACAAAATCCAATTCCGTCCAAGTAGGTAACTTGCTCAAGGTCGCGTAACTACTGAGTGCAAGGTCGACTGGGGGGACGGGGGACACACAGAAAAAATTAAATGAGCAAAATAGCATTTGCGACCTTAGTACATATTTAATATTAGTTTTTCAAATTGCAGGTTGCTTTGCAGACTCAGAGCTGCGAGGGCCTAGGGGGCGGGTAGCGTGTTGGCGACGAATGGTGCCCCTTGGGTCTCGGGTGACCAGGGCGACGGACCCGGGCGTTTGGTTAGGGTGGACGGCGAGGGTTCTTTGCCTGCCTCGCCGCCTGAGGCAGGAAAGCCCAGAGCCCGCGCGTTCAGCAAACGGGAAATGGGGCGGGATGGGGAAAATTTCCGCCTGAAACAAACAAACGTGGGCGACTGCTTTGCGGGCCATGCGGGTCCGCTGGGAACACTTGCTGCCCGCGCAGCAGCAAGCTGGTAGTTCTCCTTCGGGGCTTCCACGCCCCCCCCCCAAGGGCTCCGGAACAGGAGGGAGTGCGGGTCAGCTGTGCGAAGTTCCACCGAGCCCAGGTCCCGCGTACCCGGGCTGCCCGCGCGCCTGGCATTACTGCGCGGACGCTTCGCGCTTCTGCGAGGCACTCTTTCCTCGGGACAAATGACGCTCTACCCTACTTGAGTGAGCTCTTCTACACACAGAGCGCGCGCGCGCGCACACACACACACACACACACACACACACACACACACACACACACACACACACACACACATATACACACTCCGCGCCCTGGTCTCCTGCCCTGCCCAGCCCCCGGCACCCACCCACCGTGCTGCGAGGGGCCCCGCCCGGGTGCAGCGAAAGAGTCGGATCTCTCCAGAAGCCGCGAGATCTGGTCCAAGGGCAACGTCCCCGCACCAGGGGAGAATTCGTCCTCGGAGGTGAAGCCAGGGGGCCCCACCCGCAACCCGGACACGCCCAGAGAGCAGAGACCCCAGCCCGCCGCGGCAGGCTTAAACGTGTAGACAGAGGACCCATCTTCTCCTCATTAAGAACCCAACCCAACCCCACATAAGACATTGCTCAGGGGAGGAGAGAGCCCAGGTACTCATGAAACTCACAGTATACCTTAAAACTGAACAGCGCTTTTGTTGGATTGGGCCAAAAATAACAGTATAAATGTGTATACTTCAAAATGTTAACAATTTTTAACAATTTTTATTTTGCCTTTATAGTCACCATGGGAGGAGGCTCTCTTAAAATTATTTTTATTATTCCCATTTTACCAAAAAATAAAAACTGAAGCTCATAGGCTTACCCGAGGTCACCGGAAGCAGGTGCAATTGTCAAACAAAATCCAGCGCCACCTGTGACACCACACCGCTCCGGCTACAGCTACACCGAGGCTGCGGGCATGCTAACAACAGTAACACGTATTGTTTGGGGGAGTAGGGAAAGATATGACAAATCAACTAACAAATATTTGTGAAATTTTTGTACAGAGTCCTGGTGTGGACTGGGCATTGGAAATTTGAGCCAATCAGTGCCTCCAGTCTACCCCTCTGGACCCCCTCACTTGCCAGCCTAGTCCAAAATCCTCCCACAAGCACTTTCCAACGATATGAAAAATTCTTCCCTGGCTGGCCACTGTCTGGGCAAACAATTTGGAAAGTACTGTTTGGTCCATGGGGATGAACACACACACACACACATCACATACATACGTATAGATATATTCGAAGGACACGTGTGATCTTGTGATTAAAATTCATTCCGTATGTAAGATCTGGTGTACAGGTACTGAGGCAGGGTGAAGGTAACTCTGGTGACAGCACTAAAGGAGCATCTCTCTCAGTTTCCTGCTAAAGCATGCACCCCAGCCCCAGTGATGGTGGGGGAGAGATGTCTGTCAACCTCTTGGGGCTCCAGCAGCAGAAACTTGGGGCTGGAAGTCACTTGGGGGGAGGGGACAGTAGGACAGAAAGTTCCATCTGTAAAATACACATCCAGAACAATGTTCCAGCCCTACATCAAACTTCCCTAAGGAAGTGTGCTTGTCTGCACCAAAATATAATTTTAGGCATCAGAGAGCTAGACTCCTGGGCATCGGGAGGGGTAATAAAGTGCCCTTTTAAAACATGACGTCTGTATTTACCCTAAAATATTTCAGCAAGGAATGAAAAAGACAGAAGAGATAAGTGAAGCAAAACCTGATGAGTGTTAAGTCTAGGTGATGGCATACCCCTCCACGTCTGTATGCTATGGAAGCTTCGGTAGTAAAAAATACAAACATTAAACCTCGATCTCTTCATTTAGATGGCTTTTTTATTGTACCTAAGTTATTCCTCAATAAAGCTAATTTTTTAAATAAGCTTTTAAATAAAAGATGTAATGGAGAATGCCTTCTTATCTCCTAAAAAATAAAGTGCGGTTCCTTCTGATGCCAAGTGGCAGAGGAAGGTCAGTGGGTGACATCCTGGTCTCAGGTTCCAAATCCAGCACCCCTGGCCTTTCAACTCCTAAGCCACTAGCTCCGTGCCTGCTACCTCGCCTTGGTATACAGCCTAACCTCGAAGGACCCCAAAGTTCCTTTCTATTTTACAGGTAAGATCGGGGAGATCCTTAGTTAAAAGGAAGGAGAAATACAAGCAAAGGTGGTCTTTCTTTAGACCTAGAAGACAAAAGGTGCGCTTGCAGCCTCTTTGCTGCGGTCCAGAGCACCGCGCGCTCCCCCCAGGCGCCTGGCTGCGGAACCAAGCCTACTGGCTTCTCCAAGTGCTCGGGAGACCTGTCTGTCCTCGGTTTTCTGCCAGACCTTGGCTCCCTCAGCTCCAGGGTGACTGCAAATGAAGACTCCGCCCCTGCCCCTTGCTGGCTGTAGGAAACCAGAATGGCCGAACTGAGTGCTCAGTTTCTTCTGCAAGATCTAAGCGTGTTTGCAACGGAGAGCGCGTTTCCGTGGAAGGGTCCACGGTATATGACTGACTGTCTTTTCTGTTTTAACGGCTCGAGGAGTAGGAAAGGCAGGATGTGTCCTAAGGTGGCCAACTGAGTCCGGGGCGAACGAGAATATCTGCAGGACTCTGTCCGCCTGGAGCCGGGCAGCGGGGCTCGGCAGGTCAGGGGCTGCAAGGAACGGCTCGCGCGCGCGCGCGGGTCGGGTTAGGGACCCGCGGGGCCCGAGATTCCCGAGGGCCTGGCGCCACCCAGCGGAAGCGAGAGGAACTCCCGTTCCTTCCGCGCGGGCGCCCAGGGGAAGGGGAGGCCAGCCCTCCACCCCGCGAACACCCAGGACTCTCGCCAGGCAGGAGGGTGACACTCATTGACGGCTCCAAAAGACCATGCCTAGTCTTCCCCGCTCACCCCTCCCACCAGCAAGGACACCCATCGTGACCTGACCGGAAGTACATCGGCCAGGGAGACTCCCCCTTTCCCCTGAGCCCCAAGATGAAAAGCGCTTTCCCCTAAAATGCAGACCACCCCACGGAGACGCGCTCGGGTGGACGCAGGAGCCGGGTGTGCGCTGGCCTCGCGTCGCAGGCCCAGGGCAGTCAACGTTGGGGGGGGGGGGCGACCAGGGCCCGTAAATCATCGGGAGGGATTTTTGGCCTGAGTCCCCGTTTCTGAAAGGTTGCGGGATGGCTCGGACGTCGATTACACAGCTGCTCGCTTTTCAAGTGCCCGCCCCTCCCCACCGCAGCCTGTCTGGTGTTCGAGGATTGTTTGAAAGGAAGGAAGCATTCTTGAAGTGGTGGGTGATGGATCGTCTAAACCCTTCTGGGGTGTTTTGGGCGGGGGTTCGAGGCAGCTCATCAATAAAGATCCCCCCGGAGAGGGGGGCGCTGAAAAACAGCCACCACCGCGCAGTCAGGAGGCCTCAGGCCAGGACCGGAACCTCGAGGGCCAGGGGGAGACGGGAGGGAGCCTGGGCAGGTGGAGACGCCTTGCCTGGCCCCGCCGCCACGGAAGCCCTTCAGGCTGCACCGCGTGGGCGCTGCAGCGTGATTTACTGAGGGAGGGGGTGACGGCAGAAAGGCTGGTGGGCTTCCGACACCACGGGGTCAGGGGCACAGGAGGGAGAGGGCCGTGCCAGAGGCAACCTCAGGCCACCTTCTGGGCTGTCCTGTTTTCCCCTGGGCTCTTACTCCAGCTCCTCAGCCGCCCTGTTGCATGTGGCTTCTCTTGCTATAGACTTCTCTTCGGAGCCCCAACCAAAAACCTGTCCACCTTTCGCAAATTGGAGGGAGACGGGGGCGTAAGGATAACCGGCTCAAGCCATTCCGAGGTTTGATGGGCTCGGAACCCCTGGAACCAAGCCGCAGACAGGCCGCAGCCTCCGACGCTGCAAAGCCCTCTTCCTTCCCGTGGAGCAGCAGCCCTGAGATGATCCCTCGGGATCCCCTGAGCCCGCCTGGAAGAGGAGGCGGCCCTGGGGTTGGGAGCCCCAATGAGGCACGGGGCTGCCGCTCGCTTCTTGGGAAGATGCGAGGTGGGCCTGGAGAGGCAGCTTCAGGGCCTGTCTAGATGCGCAGCCGCCGGTGCCTTCCCGGCCCCCGGAGCACTCCCGCCTCCTCGTGCGGGCCTCGCGGGGCGTCGGCCCGAGGTTTCACCGAGGAGCCGTTTTCTCACTCCCGCGACAGGGTGTCAGGCTGCCTCCGGAACAGGACCGACGCCCAGCAGGGGCGGGGGTTGGCGGATGAGGGATGGGGGATGAGTCGGAAAGAGGGCTCCCGAAAGGCAGCTCCTCCAAGGCGGCGTCTGGGCGCCCCAAGGTCCCGAGTCGGGCTCTGGGCGCCGAGCACGCTTTATTTATCCTTGCAGAGGATGCTGGAGGACAAAAGAAATATTTGGACGTCAGAGCTGATTTATATTTTTGGAAGAGCTACGTTTCCTTTTCTGAAGAGCAGCGAGTGAGCCGCATATCCTGAGCGCAGCGGGGAGACAGGAGAGGAGTTTTGATGCTCCAGGAAGTTCATCCATCGCGGCGCGCTCTCAGGGCCCGGCGCCTCGCGGGGTTCGCTGCCCGGGGAGATATTTATTTATTGGAGGAGGGGGGCACGAGGGAAGGAGGCGAGCCAGACGCGAGAAGAAAGCCGGACCTGGGAAGGGTTGGAATCTCCAGGGCGCCTCTGGTCGGTGGACCGCAGCCGCCGACCTCGCCTCTCCGTCGAGGGGCGTCCGCGGAGCGGCCTTGTGGCCTCCGAGCGCATTCGCTTGGTGCCTCCGCAGCCCTGGGCGCGCACCCCACTTCGTTATGTACCCGGCCCTCCCGCCAGCCTGCCCATCGTGCGCGAGGCCCAGCCACCTCCCTCCCACGCCTGGGGAATCTGAAGCAGGGTGCGCGGGCCTCCCAAGGCGGGGCCGCAGAGCAGGGGCACAGTGGGGTGGGCGCAGGCGAAGGGAGGCTCCCAAGACAGGGTCTGGCTCCACCGGTTCCTTCTCATCAGCGGGGACTTCCTCGCAGCCACCCAAGTGGACGCACAATGAACTCACAGTTGCCTCCGCCTTTTTTCTCCCAAGACTGGGAATGGTGGGACAGGATTCCCTAGTTTTCCTTGGCCATTGGGGGCCTACTCATTCCTGCCCCCTTAGGAGATGGACAGACCCTGCCTGTCCCAGCACGGCCCTTTCTCTCCTTGCTGCTGGCATCAGAGCTGCCTTTAAGGAAGAATGGCCATCCCTGCCATGGAAACCCACTTCTCAAGGCCGAGGCCTCCCACCCACAAATGCAGCAGGCCGCAGGCGATGCCTAAGATGGGTCCACCATGGAGCCGCACCCAGGCGGCCGGCAGACTGGCTGGCTCCTGGGACCACCCCAAAGTGGCATCTCTCAGTAGAACAGAGCTGGGCCTTGAAACCTGGGAATTGCGGAGACTGGAAGGGGCAGTCTCCACAGGGGGCCCTTTTCCTCCTCCCCGAGCACCTCAGATCTGGCCAAGAGGGTGACAGGAAGGTGACCAAGTTGTGCGGGCCGCCAGGCCCAGGAGACGTGGGGCCCAACTTCGGATCTTGCAGGAAGGTAGCTATAAAAAGGGCCCTGCCGGGGACACAGGCTTTGGAGAGCGGAAGAATCTATCTAAATAAACACTGGGAATTGGGTGGCTGGCGTTCCAACCCGGAGGTCTGGGGGCTCCGGATCAAGGAAGGCGAGCAGACGCCCAACAAGGGTGTAAAACCCCCGCAGTTACCACTCCTGCTCAGGTGCCCTCTCCAACCCCAGCACCACCCCCGCCCGCCCCCCCCCCCCCGTCGGAGGATTTCCTATTGTCAACTACAGCTTCCAGCTGGGCCTCTGTGGCACACAGGCTCGAGGGCCTCCAGGGCTTCCTCAGCACCTTGCACCCCTAGACTTCAGCAGCCAGTGCCCACTGCCTGTCCGGAAAGGCCCCTCACGTGTAACTCATACCAAAACACAGGGTGGTCAACTTCTGACTGAACTGGAAACAGGCTTGCTCCGACAGGGCAGGCGGAAGGAGTGGGAGGGGGGCACCGCGGGGCAGAGGTGCCCGGAGAGGAGAGGCCTCAGATGGCCGAAAACCCGGTGGGTGCGGGCGTGTCTCCCCAGTGGGTAACCAGTTTAGTCTGAGCCATTTCGTGTAAAACCCACGAGACAGAGGAAGCATGCTAAGAACATAAAATGTAAACCGCAGTAATGAAGAGATTTCCTAGAATAAAACGCCAATCACAGAACAAAATCAGAAAAACCCAGGCTTCCCCTGGGTTTACATTCCCCTGCGCTTGGGGCTTGGATTGTAAAGAAACCCGCAGCGCAGATGCAGACGGGCACCCCCAGGGAGAGAGGACCCACTGCATCCGAGCACTTCTGGTTAACCCAGGAGCGCCCGGGCTGATCCACACTCATTTTAAGGAACCATACCTTTCCTTCCTACAAGGAAAAAGAAGTCAAGACTTTTGTTTATAAAGCAGTGAAAGTCAATCAGGAAGAGATCCGAGACAGGGAAGCCCCCTGAACAAGGCTATTTCAGAGACCAACACAACTTTCCTTTTCAACCGTCTGCTACACAGAAATTCAGGTACTCCCGCTAGAGACACAGTTTGACATAATCTGTTACCACACACATTCTTACCCAGGAGATTTGTACAAATCAGTAGTTAAAGTTCTACCCTGTAGTGGGTACTGCACTGGATGCAGGGCCATGTGGTCACTTGCCCAGGCAGGTGTGACTTGCACCGAATCACCTGATCTTTCTGAGCCTCTGTGTTCTTGTCCCTAAAGGGGAAGGTACTGAGACCACGTGGCAGCGACATGATGTGAGCAGAAAGGCTTATACATACTGTGACGTCTATGGAACAGATGTGGAGGGGGGGTTAGTATTTCTCCACCGGGGGGGGGTCTCTGCCAAGGGAACAGTTTCCATAGGCAGAAGGGAGGTCTTCAAGAACGAGTCCTGAAGAAGAGTCCCTTCCTGCTCAGATAACTAAAGCCACCAAGCTCCGATCTCCCTGGACTGCAGGGCAGTGCCAGGGTCCCCGGGGAGAGGGAGGCTCCGCGTCTGCAGACCCACTCTCCAAGGTGCGCTGCCATTCCAGGGCCTGCCTGGCATCGTGGAACACTCACCAAACTGTGAGGGATATTTCTTGCAAATTTAGAAGGTTTAGGTAAAGTGGATACCACTGTCACTTGGATGGGAAGGGAACCTTTTAAAATTCCTGATAATTTAACCAAATGAACTGGTGGAAACAAAAAAATGTATACAGTAGGGTTTTTAAAATACATATCTCTGAACGCCCTGAAATCCCAGGCAAAATGGGAGCATTTTTTTTTTTGCAGGTAGACTCCACAGCTTCCAACTATTCTCAAAAAGACCCATGACCCCATGACCCCAAAACTAGCAACTACTGATGCACAAGGTTATCACCAGCCCTGCCCAGGGCTTTTCATTCTTCAGTCTCTGGGTCCCAAAACTTTTTAGGGCCTGAGATCCAATGTGCACAGAATTCCCAGGTGCAGGACCTCAGAGCAGGTCCAGGGGCAGTGATATACTGGCTTGCTAATCTTCCCCAGATCTGCTGCCCACTACCCCCGTCTAGAAATGAGACGATGGCCTTCCTGCTTCTCAGCTGGGCCTGCTCTTTTCCATCCCATCCACGCACGCACATGCACGCACACGCACGCACGCATGCACACACAGAAGGCTGTGTCAGGGACATGGGCACACACATGCACACACACACATGCACACGCGCACACACAAAAGGCTGTGTCAGGGACACGCGCTCACACATGCACACATGCACACGCACACACAGAAGGCTGTCAGGGAAGCGTCTTTTAGATACTCTCCGTCCTCCTCACTCCAGCTTCTATTTATTTCCTTACTTTTCGGACAGTTGAAGCACTGACTTAGTGAACACACTGTATTCACTTCCACTTTCAGTTATTTACAGTTAAGTTATTTTGTGTGAAAGGACGAAAGCGGGTAAGAGAAAAATACCATGAAATTAATTAGGACCAATCCAGGAAAAAAAAAGTGTCACCAGTCACTCAGAAAGGGAGTCTTAGAAGTGGAAACAACAGCAAACCCCTTCCCGAACTCAACCAAAACATCCCACCCGGAAAAGGGCCGCTCGCTCCTTTTTTCTGTTGGAAATGAGCGGTAAACTGAGTTCATTTTGGCCGTGTTTTCTTAGCTGACTCTGGGCTACAATCAAGCCATTTTTGGACACATTCCCACGTAGGTACCAGGGGTGCTCTGGAGGAAGCTGTCGACGCCTGTTCAGCTAATTTAGGTTTTCTTTGTCTAATTACAGTGGAGCTTAGGGAAAAGGAGCCCGGCTGAGGGCCGTAAACTGACACTCGGTCTCTGTGTGTGGTATCCAGGCAGGGTTTGATGGAAAAAGCCTGCTTCCACTCAACTTCAGGTCACTGTCTGGGGCCAGCCCCGGCCCAGCCCCCAGCCTCCCCCTCCACCCCTCCCTCTCCTCGCTCTCCAGCCCCACCGGCTCGCTGGGCCGGGAGCCATCCTGGGGCACAGAGGGCTAGTGCAGCCCCAAGGGGCCGGCTCCGTTCTGTTCCACCCAGGCTCTTGCTGCCACCTTCTCCAGATCCCGCACGATCTCCCTTTCTCTCGGCCCCCATCCCAGCTCCCCAGGCTCCCCAGCACAAGGCACTGCACCTTGGGCCCTTCTGGGCAGAGGCAGACGAGCGCCCAGCCCGGCCTCCCCCGGGGTCTGCTGCCTGCAGCGCCTCCCCACTGGCCTCCCCTTTCTGCCTGTGTGCCCGGCCAGCTCCAGGGCCTCCCGCCGTCCTCCTCCCACTTTCAGCCCTGTCTCTGGTCAGACATTTCCTTGCACGTGGGGTCCAGTAACTGTCTGGTCTCATTGGGAGTGATTCCTCCCAGGGGGCACATCCTCTCCCCCAAGCTGACTCTTACTTGGAGAGGAACCAGCCACACGGGGGTAGAGTGTTCTCCCAGGAAGGCAGTTTGGAGATGGCGCACATGTTTGGGTGGGCAGCACTGAGAGGGAGGAAGTGAATCCGGTGACAGCTGCACACCCTTCAGGACTGAGTAGAAACACAGCTATCTCACCCTGTCACTCAGTGTGGCCTTCTCTTTGCATTTTTTTTAAACAAAACATCAAGTGGGAAACGGAAAGGAAATGGAAGCAAATGCAAACATGAGTCCTATTCGACCACGTTTCCAGAGCCTCTAAATCCAGAGTCTTTAAGGAGCCTGGCCTCTGCCCCCGGCTAACAGTGGCGCGGAGTCTGCAGCCCCGCAGAGGAGAGGATCGGCACGTTACCTTTGGGCGGCAGGCACCCCGGCGTGCGGCTGAGGCTGCAATGTCTAAATGAAGCTGACAGATGGTGTCAGTGCGGGCGCGGGGGGCAGCGGCCAAGGAGGTCCGGCGGCAGCACCAGCGGCAGCACCACTCGGCGGAGGACCGGCCAGGAGGAGGAGGAGAGGGAGAGGGAGGGGGAGGAGGAGGGAGAGAGGAGGAGACCGAGGGGAGGAGGGGAGGAGGAGGGGAGGGGGGAGGAGGGGAGGGAGGAGAAGGGGTGGGTCCGCTCCGCCGGGGGCGGCTGGCTTTGGGATGGGGGCAGGGGTGCTGTAAGGGGCCAAAAGAAGGAAGATTTCCTAAAGTCGGAGGGGGTCGACTTTTGCGGGGGTGGGGGTCGTCCCAGCCAAACGTGAGTCAGGCTGCGCTCCCTCCGATGGAGAGAGGGTGGGTAGGGGAGAGGGAAGGCATCCGGGAGAGGAATTAAAAGGCCGAGGGGGACCCTGGAGAGCGAGGAGCGAGATAAGAGAGGGAGCCGGCGGCCGGCCGGGGGTGGGGGGAGGAGTGAGCGCGGGCCGAGCGCGCCCTCCCCGGGGCGGCGGCGGAGGGGGCAGGGCGGGGTGGGGGGAGGGCGGCGGGGGAGGGCGCGGGAGGGAGGAAGTCCCAGAGACAGAGCGAGGAGCGCTCCTGAGGGGAGACGTCGGGCTCGTCCCCGGGGTCCCGGCCGCGGTCCCCGCTCGCGCGCGCAGCTGCCCGGCGCCCGGCCGCTCGGGCTCAGCGGCCTGGAGGCCGCCGCGCAGGCCGGGCCCGAGGCCCGGGGAGGGATGCGCCGGGCGTCGCCTCCGGTCCGCGGCCGCCGCCTGGAGCCCCGGCGGAGCTGAGGGAGGCGACGCCGAAGCGCTGGCTCGCAGCGGCCGCGGCTGCAGCCCGGGCGGCGGGCTAGGGCGCTCGCCCGGCCTCTGGGCCGACCGCGTCCCCGCGCCCCCGCGCCCGGCTCCCGGCCCGCCCCCGCCGCCCGGCCCCGCTCCCGGGCCCCCGATGACCTCCGAGGGCGGGCCGCCGCCGCCGCCCCCGCCGCGCCCGCCGCCGGCCCCGCTCCGCCGCGCGTGCAGCCCGGCCCCCGGCGCGCTCCAGGCCGCCCTGATGAGCCCGCCGCCCACCGCCGCCGCCGCCGCCGCCGCCCTGGAGACAGCGTCCTCGTCGTCGTCGTCGTCGTCGTCGTCGTCCTCGGCCTCCTGCGCCTCGGCCTCCTCCTCTGGCTCGGCCGGCGCCCCCCCGGCCTCCTGCAAGAGCGCGGGCGGCGGCGGCGGCGCGGGCGGCGGGGGCGCCAAGAAGGCGAGCTCGGGGCTGCGGCGGCCCGAGAAGCCGCCCTACTCGTACATCGCGCTCATCGTCATGGCCATCCAGAGCTCGCCCGCCAAGCGCCTGACGCTCAGCGAGATCTACCAGTTCCTGCAGGCGCGCTTCCCCTTCTTCCGCGGCGCCTACCAGGGCTGGAAGAACTCCGTGCGCCACAACCTCTCGCTCAACGAGTGCTTCATCAAGCTGCCCAAGGGCCTCGGGCGGCCGGGCAAGGGCCACTACTGGACCATCGACCCTGCCAGCGAGTTCATGTTCGAGGAGGGCTCGTTCCGCCGCCGGCCGCGCGGCTTCAGGCGAAAGTGCCAGGCGCTCAAGCCCATGTACCACCGCGTGGTGAGCGGCCTGGGCTTCGGGGCCTCGCTGCTGCCCCAGGGCTTCGACTTCCAGGCGCCCCCGTCGGCGCCGCTCGCCTGCCACGGGCAGGGCGGCTACGGTGGCCTCGACATGATGCCCGCGGGCTACGACGCGGGCGCCGGCGCCCCGGGCCACGCGCACCCACACCACCACCACCACCACCACGTCCCGCACATGTCGCCCAACCCGGGCTCCACCTACATGGCCAGCTGCCCCGTGCCCGCCGGGCCCGGGGGCGTCGGCGCGGCCGGGGGCGGCGGCGGCGGCGGCGGCGGGGACTACGGCCCGGACAGCAGCAGCAGCCCGGTGCCCTCGTCCCCGGCCATGGCGAGCGCCATCGAGTGCCACTCGCCCTACACGAGCCCCGCGGCACACTGGAGCTCGCCCGGTGCCTCGCCTTACCTCAAGCAGCCGCCCACCCTGACGCCCGGCAGCAACCCAGCGGCCCCAGCGGGCCTGCACACCAGCATGTCCTCCTACTCGCTGGAGCAGAGCTACCTGCACCAGAACGCCCGCGAGGACCTCTCAGGTACGGCGGGGAGCCCGGCCCACTGGGGTGTCGCCAGCCTTCTGGCCTCCTGTCACCGGGACTGCCACTTCCTGGGCTGCCACGGCCTGGCGGGAGCTGGCACCCTATTTGTGGGGTAGAGGATCAGGGTCATGCTGCCTTCCCCCACCACCTTGGCCCCAGCAGGTCCTCCAGAATTTGTACGGCTGGGAGGATGGTGCCATGTCGCCAGCCTTCTTCGGCTGCCCGGGTGTCCCCATGGACTCCAAGTCTCAAATCTCAGGCCTGACTTAGCTAGAGAGAAGGTTGTGGCCTTGGGGGACCTTGGCTGGGGAGCTGTGGCTGGTTTCTTTTGTCTTTTGTGGGGTTGGTTTTGCTGTGCTTTCCCCACAGGTAACTGTCAGAAAGGGAGATGCTCCATACCGAGGGGTGCGTTGGGAGAAGGGGAATCAGGGAGGGGTGTGGAGGAAAGCAGAGGGGGTCCCTGTGTCGCCAGGGAGGGGCGCCAGGCTGTTGAGAAGCCCCCCACCTCCCCCCACAGGGGACCCAAGTTGATGACACATGGGTCTGGCCTAGGCCACCAGGACCTGGGGCCCACCGGTGGCTCCCCTGAGAGACGCCCGCCCCTTGGGCACCTCTTGCAGTGTTTCTGGTGTAAATTGTGTTGCTTGCAGATTATTGGGATTTATTGACTTGCCGAAGGCGGTGAAAGGTGGGAGGGGACCGTGGGGGTGGAGGAGGGAATCTGAATAGCCCGGTTTATGGGGACAGTGGAGATGAACCCACCCTCAATATTAACTCCTCTGAGGTGCGCTAGTCCGCGTGGCCAACGGTGCCCAGCTGACACTCGCCCCAACTAGAGAAGGGCTCGCGGGACGATGCACACATTACCCGTTGTGAATCGGTGCGGAGCTAGAGCGTCAGGGAGAAAGGAAGCCAGAAATGGGCAAAAGATGCCGGTTCCCTGGACGGTGAGATTTCCCAAATAGGCCTTTTAAATGCGGGTCTCAGAGGTTAACTAAACAAAGACCGTCTGGGCAGGACCACACCGGAGAGGATTTTAGCCTGACTTAACCCACTGAGAGCAGAGTCTTGTTCAATTTTATGGGAATTTCAACAAGTAACCCACACAGACGACCCTCCCCTCTTATTTTTTTTTTCCCATTCCCTCGGACTGGCTGTCAATCACAGCCTGGCCCTGGCGAGCGCTCTGCACTCTCCTGCCCACCCGCTGCCCTCCGGGCTCCCGGCTCCGTGCTCCTGGCTCCCCGCCGCGGGATGCCGGGTTCTGCTGCAGCCCGGACTCCGAGGCTCCGCGGCCGCCGTGAAACAAAACCCTAAACACTACAAACCACGCGGAGACTTCTGATCCTTCTGCGGGGTCGCCCTCGCTCTGGCCCATACGCCCGGTGCAGGCACAGGTCCCAGAAACTCGGCACCCTGGGAACACGACTCTCCCGGATAGAAGAGACGCTACCTCACGGCGGCCTCCTCGGATAGTGCTCAGGGAAAGCCAGGGAGGCCGGGCCGGGCGGGGACTCCCTGCTTCTTCCTCCCTGGTGCTCTGGCTCCCGCTGCGAATGCTCTTCCCGCCTGCCTAGTTGGTGTCTCCTAGGGCCCCTGAGCAGCGGGGAGGCCAAGGCGGTGCCCAGGGCGCGCGAGCACCCCCAGCATGACCCCCGCGCGCATGCCGATGTGGCAGCCCCCTCCAGCTCCGGACCCCACGCACGGCCCAGGGGTAGGGGGTAGGAGGAGGGCCCGCACCCTATCTATGCCCTAAAAGCCAGGCCAGAAGGAGCCGGGCTTTTACGGCACCTCGGTCACATCTAAGCGCTGGCGTCGGTAGGTGTGAGCGCTCATGGTCCTCCCGGGCCTACCGGTTAGAGATGCAGGAAATGGCACTACGAGGGCTTCCACGGGGTCAAACGCACCTGCGCCGCAGCCATAAGCACACGTCGGGGCCGCGTCCTGAGAGCCGTGCTTGCAGGGCGCGCCTGGCCACAGTGGTGTCATCGGGCACCAAACGTGGGCCGAGGCGCCGGCCACGGAGCAGCACGGTCGCCTGCGTGCGCTGGGCTGCGGCTGGGCCGAGGCCCTGTGGGCCAGCGGGTACGGTTCTTGCGCGGCATTAACTGAATCGGGCCGGCCCCAGAGTGTGACCTGAGGTCCCTCCACCGCACAGGAGACGGACAGAGTCTCAGGCAAACAGGCCTAGCTCCGCCCGGCACGGAGAGATGCCTGGAGCCCCGGGGCGGGAGGCGAGGAGAAAGCAAAAGCAAAAGTCGGCGGCCGGCGGCCCGCCTCGGGCCCGGGGAGAGGGACTCGGGGCCTTCGCGGCCCCGGCCAGCCCCGCTCTCCAAGGGTCCCCTGCGCGGCAGACCCCAAAGGGCAGCTGCAGCCGAGCTCTCGTCTGAGAGCGGCCCCTGCTCCCCGGGTCTGGCTCCTCTGGAGGCGCCGAAGACGTTCACCACCCGCTAAGAGGCGCGCGTCTCTCGGCCCTTCTCTGGCCACAAGATGGTTATCACGCCGGGAAAAGCCCCGCTGCGGCCTGCTCCTCCAAGGGGCCGGTTGGTTGGGAAACAAGGCAGGAGGCTCGAAACCTGAGGTGAGGGCGATGGTGGTGCTTGTGGGTCAGGGGCTCGGCCTCGGCAGCTCCGGCCAGGTGCCCTGCGCCCGGGGCCTGGGTCCAGCCCCCTTACAGCCTCGGCCCGTCTCCAGGAGAAACGGGGTCTCAGGCACAGGGAACCCGGCCTAGAGCGGACTGTGCTCTGCATGTGCCGGCGGGTCAGAACCAAGCCAGGATTCCAGAGTCCTCCTCTGGCCACAGCTTGAAACATGGAGAAATGTTACCAGTTTTACAGCATTAGGCAAAAAGACAGGCCAACCTCTTTGGGGTCAAAATACGACACAAGTTAAGTTGCAGTTTACAAAGTACTGTGTGCTATCCCCAGCTGAACGAATGTTTCTGAAAAGGTTTCCTTTTCTCCCTTCCAGTGGGGCTGCCTCGATACCAGCACCACTCCACACCCGTGTGCGACAGGAAGGACTTCGTCCTCAACTTCAACGGCATTTCCTCCTTCCACCCCTCTGCTAGCGGGCCTTACTACCACCACCACCACCACCAGAGCGTCTGTCAGGACATCAAGCCCTGTGTCATGTGAATGGGGCACCAGGCCCTCTGTCCCCCCAGGGGCGATGGCTGAGGTGGACTCGGGCGGCCGCCGTAGCAGGAAGTGGCACACCGGTCCCTTCGCCAGAACCCCCCCGCGAGCGCTGTGCACATCTGTCTACCGTTGGTGGAAAGACAGCGCCTGGCAGAATAATGCCCAAGACGCGCAGGCTCCCAGCGAGGGGCGGACGCCGCTTCTGAGCAGAGATGGCGAGAACTTACCACGAGGAAAACAAGCATGGACTCTGGGATCTTCACTGCCTTCAGAAATCAGGGTCTGTGTGTGTTTTCCTTTGTCTATGGAAAATGCATGTGCTTTTCCCGAAGGCAGTGCTGAGCGCAGGATTTCAAGAAAGCCTCATCTTGCTCCGTAGCTAAGCGGGAGAGTTGTGTTTTGCAACAAACACTACCTTTGGATACAGGTGCCAAAGAACGTTCTCAAGAAAGTATTTAGCAACAACGTGTCTAGTTTAAGAACATGGTTTTCGGTATCGTGACAATACGACATTTTTTTAACAAGGTTGTTTTGTACCACATTTTAAAGCTATTTCTATGATTGTCGTGTATACTCACACTTTGCTTGTATTTTAAAAGGAGGATATATTTGCACTTACGTATACTTTTACAGTTTGCCAAACTATTTTGATGTACAATTTTTTCAATAAAATGTATATAACAAATAGTCGTTGGGGGACCGCTTTCCTCCCCAGGCATCCGATCCCTAGGTCTCTTCTCCACCAGCTGGTGCTGCAACTCTACACTGGGCTGATTTTTTTCCAAGTTGTATAATTGACGTGGTGTGGGGTCTGTGCCTTGAATAACACAGGCCAGGTTCTGATTGTGGGTCTGCTCAGGAGAGAAAGAGAAGAAGCACCATTTTCTGTTCTTTTCTTTCTAAACCAAAACCAGAAGTAAAAGGAGCCTAGAAGAGAACCCAGCACGACACCAGCTCGAGGAAGCCCCGTTCTGTGCCCTCCGTCGTCTCTCCTGTGCCCGTGGGTCCTGCTCTTTGTCCTCTCCTTGCCCCACCAGCACGGGGAGGAGAGACCGGCCAGAGTGGTCACCCAGGGCCTGCTGGGCCGGGCTGGGCTCCGAGCTGGGGGCAGTGCCCAGTGAACAGGTCCCGCTCTCCCTGTGAAAGTCACAGCTCTTTGGGTGGCCATCACATCCTGAAAGTCTCCGAGCGTCAGGGTTTTCCAGACTCCCCTGGAGGGTGACAGAGCGGGCTGGGCCCTCACTCGCCGTCCGCCCCACCCTCCAGTTCAGAGCTCTTGGCCCCACCAGCCCCCATGCTTCTCTCCCATCCCTCCCCGGCCCCTCGCCGCCCTCCTGTCTTTCACGAGGGAGTGACCGTGTCCCCTGGGTTCCCTTCTTGCTCGGTTCCCGAGACTGCTCCAGGCTGGGCTGCTGCAGCTCCGGACAGAACGAGAGGAAACAGACCTGCTCGGCTGAGGACCTGGACAGCCCTTCAGGCTTGAGGCCGCGCTGGCAAGTGTCGGCCTGAGTGGGGACAGAGAGGCCCTTCTGGTTTTGCTTTTGCTTTTGAGAACTCACCTTTGTTTCTCATTCCCGGGAAGGCCTGTCTCCTAGTCAGTCACCAGGCACCTCGTGCAGAGGGACTTTGTATTCTCAGAGATTTCAGGCCAAGCACGGTCTGAGTAAAACATCTTGTTTTTTAAAGTCCTAACCATCTTCTTAATCCTTAAGCTTCCTTTCTATATTTTCCAAAATTAAGCAGTGATTAAACACTTTTTTGTGTCTCCATTATCATATTTGCAGTTAAATAGGGTTTTTTTTTTCTTTTATCCCGAGCTACTCGGGGGCCTGCTATAAATTATGAAGTCAGTTTCAGAGTTTGCTCCGACCACAGTGCTGTGTTTACATTCCTTCCGAGGCAGCCGGCATGGTCGTAATTTATATCCTAAACACTCGAACGTAACTTGTTTATACAGAGAATGACAGGACCTCGAAGAGGAAAACTCTGCGGCCGCGGGGGCCTGGGAAAGCCCAGCGCGCCCCCCAGTGGTGAGAGGGGGCCCTGCGCACGGGGACGCAGGAGTCTTCAAGCTGTGGGAGAACTTGCCAGGAAGGACCCCAGGAAGGACTCTGATGTGGGGATGCTGGTCCTCTTTACAGACCTGTGAGGCAGACCTCGCAGACACTGTGGGCTCCACTTTTGACCACCACAAGAAAGTACATACTGCAATGAAGTGAGTCACAAGAAGCTTTTGGTCTCCCCGTGCATGTCGAAGTCGTGTGCACACACTATCCTGGAGTCTGTTAAGCGTACAGTCGCATGATGTCTAAAAAAACAACGTGAACAGATTAATTTAAAAATACTCTATAGCTAAAAAGTGCTAACCATGGTCTGAGTCTTCAGTGAGCCACGGTAGTGACATCCACGCTCACTCGTCACAGAAAACCAAACATCTAATCGTCATCCTCATAACAAAGTCAGAAATAGGGCGAGAACTGCCTAGATGTGACACAGAGACACGAAGTGAGCACGTGCTGCTGGGAAATGACAGCAACAGACTTGCTTCATGCTGGGTTGCCACAAAGCTTCAATTTGTACAACCCCCACCCCAAATCTGGGAAGCCCAGTGAAGGGAGGTGTGGCTGCGCTAGGTCCTGGCTGTCGGGGGTTCGAGCCATGTCCCCTGGTCCGGTTCATTTCACACGTGCTCACCGCCATCACTCACAAGACCTTTGCATCTGGTGTCGCAGACAAAGGTGTGGTGGGGGTCCTCACCGACGCAGGGCTCCGGGGTAGCAGGACACCGAGGGCTGGTTGAGCACAGGCCGCTGGGCCCACCCCCGTTTCTGACGCCGCCTGTCCGGGGCAGGGCGCCAGGGTTCGCATCCCTAACAACCTCCCCGGCGATGCTGATGAGACCACAGGTCCAGGATCGCAGTTTAAATTAGATACTGTATAGGTTCAGATGCGTAAGTGTTAAGGCTCGCTCATTAATTAGTTAAGCAAAGGTCTGAAAAGGTTTTTCAAAAGTAGTTTGTCCACCAAAATACCCCTGTGATTGTCTACTGGCCCTTGGGGAACATAGGTGCAATTTTGAGCCCCGCACCAGGAGGCAGAAACTGCGTTTTTAATTCAGAGCAATGATACTTCTTGTTTCATCCTAGCAAACTTTGCAGAGGGGTCAGGTGGAATCACTGAAGTCTACCCACCTGGGTACAAAAAGTCTGGGGTCCTTACAGGGTCACAGCAGCGATGCCACGGTCCTCCAGACGGAAGGAGGTGGTGATTGGACCACTGAGAAAAATTCCTTTATAGGTTATAAAGTCTTCTGAGGGAAGGCAAAGAAGTGGGGCTGGGCCTTCAGTGATCCAGACGCAGATGGGTCAGGCAGGACCCTGGGGGTGGGGAGAGAAGAGAGATCGGCAGAGAAGGGATCTTTGAAAACAGGACTTCCTGTCCCAACGTGAGCAAAGCAGCCTTTGACTCGGGACGGCCACCCTCAGAGGCCGCTGTGACCTCCCCAGGCCTCCAGTGCCCAGGCACTGGCTGTGAAGCCCGTGAAGTTCGGTTTCCCTCGGCTTCTGCCTGGATTCTAGGGAAGTACGTGAATTCTCCAGCTGTGCGTGCTCCAGTTTTCTGAGCTGCTGCAGCAACTTCTAGAGCATTTAGGGAGGATGATCTCGAATTACATTTTAGAAAGTGGAAGTCTGATTTCCGGGGAAAACCTTCAGGCACGCAGCCTGTGCCACTGTCTGGTAATAGATGGAATTAGCACCTCCCCCCCGAAAGAGAAGCTCCCCCGTAGACGCATATACACCTAATTACTGGGCACTGTGGTGATTAATTCAAAACAGGCACCGACTTATTTAGAATGGAAATATATTTTAATATATTTTATCAGAACGGAAATACATTTTACCAAATCTGCCTCTATGAAACAGTATCTGAGCAAGCAAAAACACCACCAATGCTGACCCTGGGCCAAGAGGCCCACGGCACACGGACGCTGAGATCATTTGGGAAAAGTGAAAGTCCTGGAAGTCCTTCTGGAGTTCAGAGCGTCCCGAGTCCACAGCAATCTGACTGGTAAATATGCAGCTCCCAGTCCCTGCAGGATGCGTGGTCCCAGGGCAGAACCCCAGTCCTCTTGGCATGAGTCTCAGGAGAGGAGAGGGGCCTGAAGGGCAGTGCTCCCTCCAGAAGGGCCCCGTCCCCCCCCCAGCCCATGAGTGCGGGCTCTCACAGACGAGGAGGGCCCGGGGAGGGGCATGGCCAGGCAGGGACTCTGTCCCCCCGACAGCACAGGGCCACCCCGAGACCTGGTGGAACCCTCCAGAATCACAAGTTGCTCTGAATTTGAGGAGTCCAGGTCACAGAGTTGAGGGGGAGAGCCTTCTGCCATTTCACCTCTTCTCCCCGGCAGGGTGGCCCTCATCTACAGACAAGATAATGACCCCCCATCACTGGGTCCCATTTCCTAAGCATGTCCCCACAGTCACCCCCACGACAGGTGATGCAGTCCTGCCCTCCCAAGCGGTTCATCACAGGGGAGGTGTGTGCTCGTGAGGCCACCGGTGGTCCTGCTGGTGGGACAGCGCCTCCCGCTCCCCTCCCGTGTGCCCCGTGTCTCCTGGCTTGCCTGGCTCCAGTCACCCCAGCACTGAACAGGCAGAAGCACCAGTAAACCGTGTGGGGAGAGCAGCGGAGCGCAGGCTGGCCTCGGCTCGCGGGCGGCACTGCCCTCGGGAAGGATCTCTTTACCGCAGTGACATTCAAGGCCAGCGTTTGGTCTGAACGGGGATCCCAGAGACAGCAAGTCAGCCCCGTTATGCCAGGGTCTGCACACACGGTGGAGGGTCTCCACCCCAGCGCCTGGCAGAGGGGCCCGAGGAGCTTTGAGAAGCACCCTGGCAGGTACCCGGGGACCCAGCCTCCAGGTTCTGCCAAAGGGCCCCAGCTGCCTGGGCTGCCGACTGGCCTGACAACCACTAATGAACTTCGTCATATTTACGTCTCAGAAGTCCGCCCAGGAGGCCTGGTCGTCACGAGCTTACCAACTAGAGGACAAGAAAGGGCCGCCCAGCTGTGCTTAGCTGGTGTCCACACCAGTGCCCCGTCTGCAGAGCGAGTGTCCCACGGCCTGGCACGCAGCCTGCCACCTGGACAGCTTCGGCAAATTGCCACCCACCCTCCCCACATGCTCACACAGAACCTCTGGGTGGGATGGCGGCGTCAGGATGTGGAAGGTCCCACGAAGCCTTGGCCCTGCTCCTCAGCGCCTGGCCCTCTGACCCCTCCTTTGTGTGCAGGGAGGACCCTCTGGGAAGGGGGACACGGCCCCGCCCTGTGCCACAACCAGACGCAGCTTCAGGGTAACCGACCACTCAGGTCTGTCCCTAGAGGAGAGTCGGGTGTGGGGGTGCAGGTGGGAGGACGCGGGGTGGACGGGGCGGGGGCAGGGGCAGGACCAGCACGGGGAGCTGAGGCGCTCGGCCCTTCCGGGGCTGCCGGGGGTGCTGCGTGGACCCCCAGCCTCAGGAAGGATGCAGAGGCTCCGGCATAAGGGCCAAGTAGGGACCCCACACTGCCTTGGCGAGTCACACTAAGGAAGCCTGGTGCCCGGGCCACCTGCGTCAGAGCCACTGCTTAAAGAACACACACGGGCTGACATGCACACACACAGGTGTAGACACACATGCACACACACACTGTCTCTTCTATTCAGCTGTGGTCCCAGCTCAAGTACCCAGAGGCCGACATTTTACCACACCTGCCATCTTTCCAAATCTCCAAACTGACGGCAACAGTTTCATAATCACCTTCTGAGGTTTCCTTTTCTAAAGGCAGGAACTTCCCCCTCCTCTAATTCTAGAAGACAGCCTCTTTTAAATCAAAGCGTTGCTTCTGTTTTCAAAGGCGACACCAAGCCACAGGCCAGAGGCGCGGCCACCTGCTGGAACCCGGGCGCAGCACAAAGCCTTCCGGGACGGGAACGGCCCTGCGACTCGCTGCGTGTGGCCACACACTTGGAGGGGCCCTGGCCGCGCCCGAGGCGGCCAGGGCCCTCCCGGTGGGCTCTGCTGCCGTCAGCCCTGAGATCGGGGTGCCCTGAGGCGGGGAGGGCGGGCCTGGAGGGCAAGCCCTCCTTCTTCCAGGTGAGCCCTCTTCACAGCGGGCCCCCTGATCCGAGGGAACCAGGCAGGAGCTGGGCAGGGCCTCAGTCGAGGTGGGAATTAACCAGTGAACGTGCGACTCCAACTAAAAAGGCACCCCAGCCCCAGGTGTTTGAGGGGGAGGCGGCCGGCCTGTGGACAGACGAAGCCCACAACAGTCCCCTCCAGGCCGCAAGGCGGGACCCTGGGCAGGGCTCCTGGAGGGAGTTCCTGCGCTAAGGGATGTGTCCCGGAGGACTCCAGACACCCCTCCACCCTCACACCCACAGGGCCCTTCCAAGCGGGAGAGCCCAGGTCCTCGTGCAGACCTGGCAGAGCTGCCTGGCTGGCATGCTGGCCCTGCTGCGGCTGCAGGGCCACGGGGTCCTGGTACCAATTGTGGGTGTGGGTGGGGTGACCACAGGGCTACAAGGCAGCCAGCGCCTGGCCGCAGAGACGCAGGGTGTAGGACAGCTGCAGCGGCCGGCCTTCCAACGTGGGGCCATCCCGAGCAGGCGGGAGCAGGCCGGCTGTGCTCCACACCTGCAGACGGCGGGACGGGGCACAGAGGGCTCTGAAGCCGCTGTCTCAGTCTGCGGGGGGTGTCGCCACAGGGCCGCAGGCAGGGGGCCGTGAGGTCTCGCAGGGCTGTTTCCCCTGAAGCCTCTCTCCTTGGCTCAGAGATGGCCATCTCCTCCCCAGGCCTGCATGTTACCTTCCTCTGTGCATCCACCTCTGCGTCCGGCTCCCCCTTGGACACCAGTCACACCAGATCAGGGCTCACCTTAACTTGATTGCCTCTGTTAAGACCCCATCTCCAGATAAGGTCACTGGGGGTCAGGACGCCAACACGTGTTTTGGGGGACAATTCACCCCCTAACAATAATAAGCCACGTTCACAGCTGAGCGGAAACACACACGACGTCTCAGGCGGTTCCGGGCAGGCAAGCTCTCGGGAGGAGCCGGCCACTGATGCACGGCCTGTCTCTCCGTCTGCGTTTCCCTCAGGGAGCAGGGCCCTCCCGGCCCAGCCTGTGCCGCGCTCTCCTGGGCAGAGCCTCCGAGGCTCGGCTGCACAACTACTTCCCCGAGAGGTGCGCTCTTCCTGAAGCTGCATGGGACGCCGGCCCTGCGCTGAGGCTCGTAGCTCCCAGAAGGGAAAGGAGGCCATGGAAAGGGTCCCTCTATGGACTGCGGCCCTTCATGAAGGGGGAGAGTGGGTGTCAGCACCGTGTCGTGGAGGCTGGGTGTGGGGCAGGCAGCTGCCGGGCTCGCGGGCACATCCTCCCTCCACCCTTACGGCAGTCGTTGAGGCTCCTGTTTCTGCACCCCGTTTCCTGGACGATAAACGTGCACCCGGCTGCACGAGTACCTGGGGTGCTGAGCCCCCCACCTGGATCCACCGACCCCACACATCTGAGTCGGGCAGCCACAGGGGAGGGGGCTCCACTGAGGGTGGGCAGGCCCGGCGCATCAGGGCGTCCACTGCATCCACCCCTGCGATCCACGACATGCTCGCAGATCCCCAGGGCACACCCACCCTCCTTACATACAAAGGAACTGCCCCCACCCTGCCCTGAGGCCGCAGAGGCAGGGGGCCTCCAGGGCTCCCCTGACCCCGCTAAGCTCCCCTGAGAACCAACCGCACTGACAGCCCGGCCTCGCATCCTCTGGGATCTGCGCTGAGCAGGTTCTGACCCGCCCTCAGGCCAACTTCCCACCCAGGAATCCCAGGCCTGGTGGGAGGGCAGGTGGGAGACGGCCCACCCAAAAGGGGCTTCGGGGAGAGGAGAGCAGGCTGCACATCCAGGGATCCGGCCCAGACTCCCTCGCAAGGACTCAAACTCTGCTCCCCACAATTTCTCCAAGGACTGAAATGTCCCCTCAGCCTCAAGGACAAGATCTGCCTGTGGAGGGACCCCTCGGAGAGGCACAGCCAGCACCCGCTAGGATGAGCCCTCCTGCCTGCCAGCCCCGCCCCGCGCCCTGCGCCGGCCTCTGCTTCGCTGCTGGGACTCAGTTTGTCAGGCCCAAGCCGAGCCTGAGTCACTGAGGGCTTTCGTTTGGAAAATAAGATCACAAAGGCAAGAAAAGAAACCACAGTTCTATTAACAATCACACAAAGAACGAGGCCAAGGTTCCAACTTTCATTTTCCTTCCCCAAAGTCAGCGCTGCCCTCCGATGAGGCTTTTTAGAATTTCCAAGCAGGCTCTGTTCTCATGGAAGGAGAGGGGCCTGCAGGGAAAGGGGGTCTGTGCTGGGGTTTCACTCCCTTCACTATCAGCGCCCGGATGAAAGCGGCCTCTGGGACAAGGGAGGGTGAGAGATGCTCTCAGAGAACTGGGCCTTGAAAGCCCGAGAGCCCGTGCGTCCTGGTGGAAAAGCCTGGGGGCAGCGACAGAGCCCTCAAGCCCCCGGCTGGCTGCTCCGGCCCCCGGAGGGAGGGTGGGCGGTCGGGACTCCCGCAACTGTGTGTTCTTGATTCACGGCTTTTAAAAGCAGCCCCTGCATCTCCAGGCAGAAGCCCAGCACGGGGCAGCGGCCGGCTTTGTGCTCGTCCTGCCCGCCCCCCCTGCCGCCCTCTGCCGCGCAGGCCGCCTCTGTCGCCGCCTCGTTTGATATTTTCAGATCCGGCCCGAGGCAGATGATGGGGCCACCAGAGAATCCTTCAGGGTGTCTTGTTTGGTTTGGAAATATTTAAATGTCTGCTGCATTTCCTCCGAGAGGGTCAGAGTCGGCCCGTGGGAGAGGCCGGCGCTCTGGCCCCAGCCCTGCAGGGACCCGGCTCTGCTGCCCACCCCAGGCCACGTCCCCAGCGCCCCCACCCACACCCGCCCTGGGCACCACGAGAAACTCCAGGCGCCCGGCCCCTCCCCACCACCTGTTTCCGGGCCAGGCGCCCAGGCTGTCGCTCCTTGTAAGCCAATGTAGCAATTGTTGGTGCTTACAGAAACCTTCTTGGCTCCTGGAAGAATCACCAGCACATTATTAACCTCCGTGGGGAGACACATGTTTTCCATAGATTTAAATGCTAGTGGCCACCGCATGGGAACACAGCCTTTTAGAATGAAAAGCGTGTAATTAAGACATAATCTCCCCTGCTTTGTAATATATGAAGCAGTAAATGGCTACGAAGTCGGATTAAATTCTCCAGCTTCCCTCTGGCACAGGAGCACCCGCCCCGCGGCTGGAAGGCCACACTCTCAGAGGCAGCGGTGACGGTCACCACATCACAGCCTCTGGCTGGGCGGGTGGACAGCCCGGTGCACGCCTCCAGGGGTCTGAGATTTACACTCGGGCCACCGTGGGAGGAAGGTGGGGAGGAGGACGTGGGGCTGAGCCACCCACACACCCAGTGCCGATGGGGGCCCAGGCTCGTGGGGGGGTGCTGATGGTGCGGCCCCCGTGCCTCCACCTGCCACGTGGGGGCAAATCCAGTTGTTTCACGGTTCTCTGCACAGAGGGTCCACACAGGCGGGGCTGATCCCCAGTCACTGGCTTCGCCCCCTGTGGGCCTTTCAGCCTCTGCACCCAGTTTCCTGCCAGAGGCTATAACCTTAATCTCTGCTGTGGGGTCTCAGCAAAAGCTCACCATGAAGAAATGAACTTCAGGAGGGATGACCCAAGACGGGCAGTCCATCTCATACACGCTCCACGCTTCCTACACTGGCACAGAGCGCGGAGGTCTCACACGCAGGGAGCTGCCACCCCCAGTCGTGCGTGCGCCCAGGCTGGAGCCCCCGCCGAGGGACACTGTGGGGACGGTGCCCCACACACTCCCTGGAGGCCAGCACAGGACACGCCCCTGCACCGGGTGTCCCGCCAGCACCGGCTGGCTCCTGCCACGCACTTGGAATCACACGAGTGCAGGCGAGTCTCTTTCGGGGTCTGGCCATGGGAAGGTTCCTCCTGCCCTGGCCGGGCCTGCAGCTGCCCCAGCCCCAGTGTCTCCCCTCCCCGACTTCCCCTCTCCTGTTAAACTGATCTCTGCCAGCAGGGCCGACCTTTTTTCTTTGTTTTCTCTCCTTGTCTTGGAATGCTTCTGTTTTCATGTTTGGCTTTTTGATCTGTTACTTTATGTTCTAAATGGTATTCTGCTTCTTCATGGACACAGCGCACATGACAGCCCTGCAGTGGGTCCCCTGGTCTGAAGAGTGGAAGCTAACCCCTCCTGGCCCTGCCGCTCCTGGCCGCAGCTCTCAGGGTGCCCTGCCTCTGTACCCACATAAACGTGTGGCTGGACTGAACGTCCTTATTGTGATTTCGGGATGTCCTAGAGCCACGCGAGGGCCTCCCCAGCTCCCCAGTCGGCTTTTCCTTCTTGTTCTCGTGCACTCACTGGTCTTCCCAAAAAGAGGGGTTAATTAAACACACGAACGCGCACAATGTTGCTTTTTCAGGCTGCGGCGTAGATGGCACTCCTGCTGCCTGCGCCGTTCCCCAGACAGTTCAGATGCAGAGCCTGGCACGAGGCAGAGGCGGGTCACCAAAGCAGCCCCGTCCCTGAAACTCCAGCAGAGAGACTCCTGGTGCCTGTGTATTCCCCGGGCCGCCGGCCTCTCCTCCTTGGCCGACTGGGACGGGCGGCCGTCGGTGGGCGGCTGGTGAACACGGGGTCCCCAGGGAGGGACGACTCACTGCCTCAGTTCTGGAGTTTCAAACGCGAGCCTGTGGCTTTGGGTTTTCTTACAAGAATCAGAAAAATAAATACACTTTATTCACATGTCGATGCAGAAACCGTCGGCCTCCCTCTGGAATGGCGGTCCCGGGCGGGCGGGGCTGGGGGACCTCCCTGCGCCCTGCGTCCACGGCGGCCCTGAGCTCTGCGATGTCCCTGTCCCTGCACAGGTGGGCTGGGGCCGCAGTGCTCATTCTTCTTCTGGATAAGAGGGAGCAAACACGCCCGGGTCTGGGGAGACCGGGCTCCAGGGCTCCTGGTCTGGGGCACAGCACACAGAGCCGGGCAGGCTGGCTGCCACAGCAGAGGCCGGACCCCCAGCACTTTCCCGGGAGCAGCCCACCTGGGCAGGAGCCACAGGCCCCGCGTCACAGCAGCCTCCGCTCAGTCCCCAGCTGGGCCTCCCAGGGCCTTAGCATGGGGATGGGGGCCGAGACGGGCAAGCTCCCACCCCGCCCCCGCCCGGGCACCAGAGGAACAGGACAGGCACCGGCTCTGGGCTTCGACTTGCAAGCCCGCCTGTCACCTTCGGGGTCCAGAGAGGGACGTTTTCTGCCTTATCAGCCCCTTCAAGACTCGAAGACAAAATCCAAGCGCAGATGACCCCGGAAGGCCCACTGCCGCGGCTCTCAGCCGGGCCAGTCCTGCCCCCGGGCCATCTCTGAAGACGGTTTTGGCGGTGATCCTGCAGCACTGAGTTTAGTGGGTGGAGACAGGATGGAGGGAAACACCCACGGGCACCAGACGCCCCACGATGACGAATTATTTGCCCCGGGATGTAACACGGATTGACAGAGGCTCAGAAACTGAACTGCTGGCACCCCACCTCATAGCTGTGTGGACACTGCTTAAGAAATGATATAGACCATCGAGGAGAGCGTGCAACCCTGCGCCGGCTCATGTCCCTCAGGTTTAGTTTTCCGTGTCTTTGGGGGAATGGTGCCCCCCTGCTAGCCGCGGTCACTGGGGGTCTGACGGCCCACACAAGTGTGTGGTCAGTAACGCCCACCTAAAGGAATGTCCTGAGTCCCGCTAGGATTTACACAGCAAGATGGCGAAGCTTCACGTGAACACAGATGCCAAGGGGCCTGGATCCGCACGAACAGGACAGGAAAGGACGGGCCGCACCCCCCAGGCAGCAGGCGCTCTGTGTGCGCCAAGGTCCAACTCTGAAAACACAGAAGCCTCAGTGATGGTGGCTGCTGCTGGGGACTCCTGATTAAGTGACCCCAGGTCCCCGGGTGACCGTGGATGGTCACATCCTGTCTCTGCGGCAGCTACTTCATCATCAGCCCACGTCTGCCACGTTCGCAGGTGGGGCTCGGCTGAGCAAGCCCTCGGGGACAGGAGGGAGGCTCTGCTCGGGGACAGCTGGTCCTCCCCAATGGAAAAGGAGATGTCTGCGCCGTGGCCACTCTGCCGCCGGCCCCCAGGGCATTCCTGGACCTGCTGACGCCAGGACCACCCGTCCCTGGCAGGGAAGTCGGCAAGCTGGCAGCGCCTACGGTGGGGCAGTGGTACAGCCTGTGCCGTTAAACTGCCACCACCTCCCTTTTGGACTTTCCTGTTCTGAAATCATCACTGATTCTGGGAGCGCCACGTGACCAGGAAGGATGCACCGACTGAGTCTTCCGCCCGACACTTAAGCTCCTTCAAAGCTATTGTTTTTACTCATCACTATAATTTTTTAACAACATTAATTAAAATTTGAAAAAGAGAAAGCAAATCACCCATGACCCATGCTTTCGGGATTTAAGTAGGAAGGGCAGGGGACCGAGTGGCCGCGCTGCCTCCAGCTGCAAATTGTCTACAAAACGGACTGGTTGCTGTGTGCAGTCTCCTGATTTTTACATATTGGCTCTTATTTTTCTAAACATGGAGCCACTAAATAGAACACACTTGCAGGTTAAGTTCAAGTGGCAGGCCACCAGTTTGGAACCTCTGGTGTGTAATTTTGCATCCACACAGAGGGCTAACAGAAGAAGTCGTGTGAGTCTACAGATTATTGCAGTTTTAATAATCAGAACGTATTGAGGAATTATTCTCTGTACTATGAATGGGTCTTAGGCCTCTGAACGTATTCAGAGGATACTGAATAACGATGTAGCTAAAGCAAAACTGCGGGTGAACTCCTCATTACACATTTCCACCAGGAAAACACCGCCGTCGTGCGTCTGATTTAGAGCACTCCCTTACCAGGAGAAGTCTACCAGCAACGCAAGTGCACATCAGCTGAGGGTGAAACTGAGCTAAGTCTGGGACAAACCGTGAAGTCACAGTGACAGCACAGCTGGAAGAAGACCCTGACCTGCTATGAAAGTATTAAGAGCGAGAAAAAGTCCCTTTTCAATGCTGAAGCCGAAGGAGCTAAACTGTAGCTCAGATCATAAGTGAACGTCACCAGGGAACGTCGCAAGGAGACAGCGGTCTTTCCAGGGAGGGGAGGAGGTGGCCAGACGCAGACAGCAGAGCGTGCCCCCGTAACTGGCAGCGGTGAGTTTATCTAGCCACAAGTCAGGTTCACTCAGATGCTAACGCTGCTCATTCTCTGTGAGGATCCTAGACCCTGGGAACAGGGGGACAAGCAGCACTGACACGCCCCAGCCTCACGCACGCGGCCTGACGGGGAAGGCGTGAAATAAACACGGTGTCCGAACGCCTGCATGGCTGTGAGACAGTGACGAGGAGCCACACGGGCATCGAGATGCCGTTGGAAAAGCCGTGGCTCCCGTCTGACACTGACTGGGGAAAAGGCCACAGGGTTGTGATTTGCACCCATTTTGCAGCCTGGACAGCTTGAGGCTGTCAAGGCATGAAGGTCCTTTGGGGGAGAATCTGAAAGCTGGAGATGGACACTGTGTGAAGAGAGATGCTGTCACTAAAAGCAATGATACCCCTTGGAAAGAAGTAACCCACTCCCTGTCCAGAGTCAGGACGCCCTGGTCAGATCACCGCAGGGAAGAGCGTTTTCCGCGGCAGTGACCTTGCGCACCAAGGGTGGGGTGCAGAGCCACCCTCGCCCTTGTGGAGCCCAGCCGGACTGGATTTCATAACAGACCCTGTAGACGCTCCCTCACCCCAGACTCACTCTAGGACGAGGAAACCTCCATCCACTCCCAGACGATTTATTAGGTACCTGCTCTTCCATCCTGAGCTTAAGGCCTATCGTCACCAAAAATGACCTGCTGTTGAGACAGACAACCACGCCTGACTGCAAATCGGGGGCGTGAATGAAGACTGACTGCAGGTCCCGCCGTGCAAGCTTTGAGTGAGGGCTTGTGGATGAAGTCCTCCCGGGCAGAGCCCGGCACTGCGTCCTGGGGCAGCCCCAGTCCTGGGGAAGACTGAGCACAAAGTCCGCGGAGGTGAGCACCAGGCTGTGACTGTCCCAGGCAGCACTGATCTCAAACAGGAGTCTGGCTGTGTTTTCTCCCCCAGCTGCCGCACTGCCAGTCCCCATCGGGTTCCAGCAAAGCTGCCAGGGAAATGCAGGTTGGCACTTCTTGGGGTTCCTTCTCGAGACCCGCAGCCCCGACGGTGCCTGGAGGGGTGGGGACTGCAGGGCCCAGATGGTGGGCAAGTCCCTCCAGGAGGCTGACAGAGGTGGCGTCTGCAGTGGGACACGTGGCCTCAAAGACCAAAGATGCGCCGAGAGTTGGCAAAACCCTCAGACTCGGGTGGGCTCACGAAGGACCCTGCCCCATGCGGGTGGCAGGAGAATCCACCGGCCCTACGTGTGAGCAGCCTGTAGGTCGCCACGCTGGTGTGGGGAACAACTTCTACCTCTATGGTCGTCACCGCTGCCACTAAATGCCGGAGCAGGTGTTTTACATGCGGTTTCTTTCATCTTCCCAGTACCTCTTCAGGTAGCTCTTTAAGGATAAGGAAGCAAGGCTCAGAATGGGCAAGGAACTTGTGCGAGGACACAGAGCTGCTCCCCCGCGCTCGGTGGAGAAGCTGGGATTGCACGCAAGTCTGCGAGGCTTCCAAGCCCACTCTCTTGCCCCACGTCTCGTGCCCCCGGCACTCGTTAGATGTTTCCACAGGGGGAGCTTTCACTACTGCACACAGAACACCACCACGTTGACCTCGGCCATCAGCGGGTCCCAGGAATCGCGTAGGGCAGGGGCTGACGCTGCAGGAACTGCCTGGATGGAGAGTCTGCGCAGACCAGGTCCCAGAGAGGCGGCGCGGAAGGGGCACGCGGGCTTTGGGGGTCGTCGCCCACGGTGGGAAAGCCAAGCCCGCTGGCGTCCTCCCCGCCAGAGGGAAGGGCGCCCCGAGGCCCTGGAGGACAGACCACCCAGGAGAAGTCTAATCAGGAGCAGGCTTCCGGCACCGGGGAGGACCGCGCGCCTTGGGATGAGGAAGTCTCCGCTGCGAAATGCCTTCCAAACCCCCTCTGAGCAGAAGCCAAGCCAAGCACTGGGGCAGGACAGGCTGTCCGGGCACATCCTGCCCGCACCGCTCGGGAACCCCCACCCCTGCCCCGCAGGGGCCTCGTCCTCGCCTCTCAAGTCCAGCTCCCCTTCCCAACCCCTGCCTCCAGCCCGCACCGCTGCCATCACCCTCCCAGCTGGGGTCCCCCAGCCCCTCTCCGACCCACACCAAGCCCATCGGGAGCACTGGTTCTGTAGCCGACCCGACTCTGCCTCCACACAGAGGCCCAGGTCAACAGCTGGTTTTCACGGATGAGCTCAGCGGGGCTCGGAGGTCGCCCTTCTGACCGCAGCCTCGGAGCAGGGCAGGGCAGAGCTGGGCTCCCAGGCCCTGACAGTTGGCCCCCGCCCGCCGCCTCCCTTTTATGCCAACGGAGAACAGACATAAACGTATGAAAAGCAAAGTGATGAAAAGGAAAGTCCAGAAGCAAAGATGTGCCCAAGCTTGGCCTGGGCTTGTCCAAGACCCCTGCGAGGTGGGCAGCCAGCCCCCAAGGGGCTCTGGGGGCCGGGGGCAGCAGGGCCGTTCAAAGGGTTTGCTCTCAGAAGAGGGTCCGAGCTCTCCCCATGGCACACCAGCTGTGTGGCTCTAGGCACTTCACAGCGGCCTCAGTTTCCTCGTCTTCAAAATGGGATGACCATTGCTCCTTAAGGGGCGTCTGTGCTGTTACACCCATAAATACGTCCATCTCAGAGCCAGGCAGTGGGCGTGGGGCCCACACTGACTGCAAAGGTGCTGCTTAAGACTTTACGGAGGTGGTTCCCCTCCACTCGAACGGCACATCCCGATGGCTTTTGGTAGATTCACCAGGCTGTGCTACCGTCACCACCACTGACCGCAGAGCGCTGCTACCTCCCCGAGTGGAGCCCCGCACCCATCGGCAGTCACGCCCCGTCTGTCCCCTCCCCCTCCCCCCAACAAGCACTAATCCACCTCCCGTCTCTGGGTTTGTCTCTTCTGGACCATTCTGTGAAAACCGAATCCCACAGCGTGAGGGCTTTTCTGTCTGTCTTCCTTCACTAAGCACCATGTTTTCAAGACTCATCCACGCTGCGACGTGCGTCAGAACTCCCTTTATTTCACGGCTGAACAATACTTCACTGAATGGCTGCATCTTATCTGCCCGTTCATCAGCTATTGGGTATTTGGGCTGTTCCCACTTACTGGCTGTTAGGAACCTGCTGCTATGAATGTGCTTGTGCAAGATTTTGTGTGGACGTATGTTCCTTTCTCTCGGGTCCATGCCTAGGAGTGGAATTTCTGCATCCTATGGTGACTCGGTTTAAGCTTTTGAGAACCTGCCAGAAGATTTTCAGGAGAGGCTGCACCATCTCACACGTGAGGATTCTGATTCTTCCGCATCCTTGCCAACACTTGTTCTTGTCTGTCTTCTGCGCTCAACCTGCTGGGTGCCAAGCGGTCCTCATCCTGCTCTCTATCTGCATTTCCCTGATGGCTGACGAGGTGGGGCACCTTCTGACTTGCTTATTGGCCATCTGTACAACTTCTTGGCAGAAGTGTCCACTTTATCCTTGGCCTAGTTTTAATTGGGTTGTCTTTTTCTTACTAAGTTGTTCTTTATATACTGGCTACAAGATCCTTATCAGATACATGTTTCCAAAACGCTCTCTCCTACTGTGGGCTGCCTTTTCACTTTCTTGAAGGCACCACCTGCAGCACAAACGTGTTTTGAGTTTTAACAGAGTTCAATTCATCTATTGTGTCTTTTTCACGTGTGCTGTGGGTGTTGCATCTAAGAAGGGTTTGCCTCGCTCTCAGATCACAAGATTTACACCTGTGTTTTCTTCTAACAGTTTTACAGTTTTAGTTTTACATTTAACTCTTTGGTTCATTTTTACTTCATTTTTTTTAATATGGTGTGAAGTGTGGGGTCCAACTTCATTCTCTTGCACAATTTGATGAAAAACTACTCTCTCCCTCATAGACGTGCCCTGGCACCCTTGTGGAAACTCAGCTGACCACAAACACTGGGCTGTTTTCTGGATCTTCAACTCCATTTCATGAGTCCGCACGTCTGTCCTTACGCCAGCCCCACACTGTCTGATTGTCGTAACTTTGTAGTAAATTTTGAAGTCAGGAAGTATAAGTTCTCTGACTTTGTTCCTCTTTTTCAAGAATGTTTGAACATCCTGAGTTAATCCTTGCATTTCCATATGAATTTTAGGGTCGCCTGTCAATTTCCGTAACAAAGCCAGCTGCAATTCTGACAGGGATTGCGTTTAATCTATAGATCAGCTTGGGTATTAATTCCATTTTAACAATGTTAAATCTTCTAATTCATGAACATGGGATGTCTTTTTATTGATTTAGGTCCTTTTTAATTTCTTTCAACTATGTTTTGTAGTTTTCAGAGTAAAAGTCTTGCATTTCTTATGTTAAATTTATTCCTAAATTTTTCTGGATGCTCTTGTAACTAAATTGCTTTATCAGTCTCATTTTCAGATTGTTAATTGCTAGGGCATAGAAATACAATTGACTTTTGCATATTGCTCTTGTGTCCTGCAATCTTGCCTGAAATTTCAACTGAAAAAAAGGCCAAAGGAAGGTAGACTGTGATACCAGGAGGCTGAGGAGCAATTTTTGTTTTTATAGATGCACTTTCAAAGTGCAATATAATACCCAACCTCACTCTATTCTTATGCACAAAGCCAGCAGATTTTATGCCTGTGTGCATATTTTAAATAGTGCAGAATCATATTATTTTAAATAATCAAAATCTTATTTTAGATATCACTTGACGTCCCCTCTGAGTGCTTGGATATGAAGAACGAGATGCTGGGGCAGAGTCCGCTGGGAGCAAGGGCAGTACCTGGGGGAGGCAGCCCTGCCTGGCACACAGGTGGGAGTCTCGCTCCAGACACGCAGGTACCCACTCAAAGGCATCCTGAATCCCAGTGTGAGTGGCTGGCCAGCTCTCCAGCTGACCATTGGACAAAGCATCCTTCCAGAAATGCTATTTCTCCCCCATTGAATTATTATAATGGGGAAAAAAACAAAACGAGTAAAAATTCAGAGCATGGCCGTTTTTGATAATACCGATGTATTGCTATCTGTCAATCTTCCATGATGTCTGGTCCTTACTGAAATTTAAGAAATGGAGTTTGGGCTAAATATCTGCATATTCAACCCATGAATGAACACGGGGTGGGGCCTGGGAGCTGCCTTCTGCATTCAGGCCCCTCTCCACTGCCTCCAGCTAGGAGACCACGTGCCCTCACCTCCCTGGGCTTCTGCCTCCACATCTGAGAAGCTGGAGCTCTGAGCCTCAGCTGCCCCTCGGGCTACAGAATCTATAAGGTTACATTCTGACACTGTCCCCTTCATACAGCTCCTCTGCTTTCAAGGATAAATCTGAACACTTCTGCAGTGTTTTCCCAACAAGAAGAAGGTCAGTGTGGCTTCATTTTAAATGACCGTCCCAGAAAGCGGGCAGTGGAAGGAGAATGGACTGGAGGGAACAACCTGCGGAGCATCTGGGAGGTACACGGAGCCGTCCGGGTGAGAAACACCCACCAACAGTCCGAGTGGGAAGCTGTCAGGAAACAAGTTCTGTCCCGTTAAGTCCGGTGTCCGTGCCCAGCGGGGCTTCACAACGACCTGAGCAAGTGCTGGTGAGGATGTGGAGAAACGGGAACTCTGGTGTGCTGCTGGTGGGATGCAAAATGGGGCAGCTGCTGCGGAAAACCGCACAGTGGCCACTCGAAAATTTAAAAGCAGAATTCCTGTATGATCCACTCTGGCTGTGTATGTGAAAGAACTGAAGGCAAGCCTTGAAGGGACATCCGCACCCTCGTGCTCAGCAGTGTTACTCACAACAGCCAAAAGGCGGAAACCACCAAATGTCCATCGACAGATGATGCACAAACAGGACGCGGACTATACACACAATGAATACTGTTCAGCCTTAAGGAGGAAGGGAGCTCTGACGCCTGCTGCAACACGGATGAACGCTGAGGACACTGCTCAGTGCAGCAGGCCCGTTACAGAAGGACAGACACTGTGATACCACGTGTGCGGGGCCCCTGGGTGGTCAGACTCACAGACAGGAGGCGGGACGGAGCAGCCGGGGCTGGGGCAGGGGTGGCGAGAGTGTTTACTGGGGACAGAGCTTCAGTTTGGGAAGATGGAGAAGTCCCGGGCGGGGCGGGGCGGGGAGGGGGGCGACGGCAGCACCACAGTGTGAATGTGCCTCGTGGGCAGCCCTGTGGACCTGACAGCGGTTAAAACGTTACCTGCACGCTGTCTCTTCCACCACAGTAAAAAGCAAAGGAACTAATCTGTGTTGCAGGAAAGGGCCGACCCCCTCTGCATCCCGCGGGGCCCCGCCCTCCCCAGGACCCCAGCATTGCCTTCCCGGGGCAGACGGAGGAGCCTAGCCCTGGAAGCAAGGCAGGGAAGGCCCTGAGAGCGTGGCAGGGGCACCACCCCGCCCCCGCCCCCACGGGCAGAAACACGGGGGGGGGGCGGGGCGGCGCCTGCAGGCCGGGGGGGGCGCGCGGCGGGCCGGCCCGGGGCGTCGGGGCGGCGCTGGGCCCGGACGCGGCACGGCCGCCGCGGCCTCCGGCAGGAGCGCCGCCCCCACCCCTTCTCCGCGCGGGGAGCGGCTGCCGTCCACTCCGGAAGCGGCTTTCGAGTGTGAGACACGACGGCACGCGCGACCGTCTCCGTGCCGTCCACGGGCGCCCAGGAACCGTTCGCCTTGCGACTGGGACGTCCTGTTAAACCCGCTCTCGGGCTTTCCGGACCCGCAGGGACAAGGGACGGTTCCGTTTGTGGCGCAACAGCGCCACCTCCTGGGAAGCGCTCACGTAGCACGAGGCTTCCTAAAAGCCGGACTCCCCAGAAACGCGCGGCGTTCTCCAGATGGCCAGGAGGACGATGCCAGCTTTGCAAGTCAAATGTGCGGGGCAAACTCAGAATCTCGTGTTGTCTCCACTTCGCGCTTAACGTTAAAGAGTCTTTTTCGACACGAGTTTGAGATGAGGGTCTGATGTCTAGCTTAGTTTCCCAACCTGGAGGAACAGTCCACAGAAACATGCGATCTTGCTCACAGGAAAAAGCGAAGGAAACCTCATCACAGCCAGCAGGACGGACCGCTGAGGAGAAGACCCTCCCTCCTCATCACCCTGCCAGGCCAGAGCTCAGCTGTCTCACTTCCCAGCTCTAACTTTTATTAGGGTGCAGGCTCTGCTGCTGTGGCTGTTCTGGGCTGTATTTTTAAATCAATGTGCGAAAATTTATTCTGAACATGTGGGACATCTTGGATATGTTTGTCCAACTGCGGAAAGTATATTTTTAATAATAACTATGTACTTAAGATGTGCAGCATAATGGTTTGACATACATTGTGAAGAGCTTCCAGCAGTCAAGCCAGCCAACCTACCAGTCTCCTCACACAGCTGTCGTGCACACGGGTGTGCATGTGTGTGCATGCGTGTGCGTGGGGGAGTGTTGGCACCTGAAAGCCTCTCACTCAGCAAGCACCCGTGTTTGCACAGGACTGTGAAGCACGGCCATCACCTGCTCGTTGAGTCCCCACTTACCTCACCCTAAAAACTGCAACTCTGTGCCTCTGACGGGTGTCTCCCCACTGCCCCCCCCCCCCGCCGGTGACCACCCCCTACTCTGCTTCTGGGAGTCTGGCTACTTTAGATGCCACACAAGAGTGAGATCACGCAGCGTTTGTCTCCATGTCGGGCCCATTTCACTTCATAATGTCCCCCAGGTTCATCCACTTTGCTGCAAATGACAGGGTTTCCCTCTTTAAAAATATATAAAAACCTATCTCTATCTCACATCTTCTTTATTCGTCCCCCCCTGGGTGGGCTCTTCAGCTGTCTGCCTGTCTAGGCTCCTGGACACATTCCTGCCATGAACACTGGGTGCAGACATCTCTTCGAGGTACTGATTTCCACTCCTTGGGACACACCCCCAGGGGTGTGACTGCTGGGTTGTGTAGCAGCTCTACTTTTATTTTTTTGAGGAAACTCCATACTGTCCTCCACAGTGGCTGCACCACTTTCCATCCCACCAGCAGTGCAGGGGGCTCCCTTTTCTCCACGTCCTCGCCAACCCTTGTTATTGGTGGGCTTTTTGATGATGGCCATCCTGACAGGTGAGAAGGGATACCCACTGTGGTTTTGAACTGATGGGGGAAAGCAGGTTTTGGAAGGGGTTCTTGGCAAACATCCTTGAGCCCCTACTGTGTGCCCACCGCACGTCATCCTCCAGAGATACAGAGGCAGCATCCTGGGCGGGAATGCCCGCCAGTCTGGTCCTGCAGGACTCAGACACGGGGCTCCAGGCGGACCGTCACATGATCTGCGCTACTGGAGCACAACTCCAGTCTCTGAAATACTTCATGCTTCTCGTTTCCTCACTGGTTTTGCACTCGGTCCTTTGGTCCCCAGCTTCCTGGGCTGAGAGAAGTGAGTGCTGGCTGGAAGGGGTCTTCTCGCTTCTGCCACTGCGGGGGCTGGGACAGCAGAATTCCTCCCGCTTTGCAGGACCATTTCCCTCAAGACACAGACGTGCTGTCTCTCCTCTCAGTTGTGGGCTCGCCTCCCGGCAGGACCCTCAGCTGAGCCGCTGTGACCTCCGCCCTCTTGCCCCTTGAAGTCCCTCCACTGGGCCCTGCTTCCGTCCGGGTCCTGAGCAGCCGCTTCCTCTCCGGACCCCTCCTCGCGGCCTCCTCTGCTGACTGGCCTCCACAAGGCCCAGTGCCCGAGAGCAGCCGGCTTCTCCCCACACCGCTCTCCTAACCACACGTGCCTCCGCCACCTCCACTCCCGTCTAATGGACGCCCCGAGTCCCTGTTCCCCCAAGCCACACTCCTGGGTCCCCCCCAGAGCCTGCTGCTCCCATGGCCCTCAGGCCAACAGCGTCAGGGTCCACATCTCTCCCTCACCCGCCATGTCTAGTCCACCAGAAAATTCCTTTGAGTTTATCTTCAAAATAGATCTAAACACAAATGCTTTCCACCGTCTGCATGAGGCCTGAGCCCCCGTGGTCTCTCACGAGGATTTTCCCCAGGACCCTCCTGGTCGCGCACCTTTTCTATTCTCAACAGTGTAGCCAGAGCACGTCGCCTCCCCGCCAAATCCTCCCAACCCAGAGTCCCTGCTCTGCCTACAGGGTCCAACGTGAGACCTCCTCCCACCTCGCCTCTGACCTCAGCCCCTCCGCTCAGCCTCCGTTTGCCCGGCCACACCAGCCACCTACCCACTGCTGTCCCAGGGCCCCTCCAGCGGGGCCAGCGCTCTCATGTGTCTGGGCCTCCGGGCAGCCTTCCCCGACCTCCCCCCTCCCAGCTTCGGGCCCTTTCACAGCAGGTGTTCCTGCAGCTTTCCCTCCCGAGGCTTCTCTCCAACAAGGCAGGGACCTTTGCTGTCTCACCCACTGCCGTCCCCCCAGCCCCCGGGATGGTGTCTGGTCCATGGTGGAGACTCAGTCACATCTGCTGACAAACTCACAGCACAGCAGAGACCAACGGAAAATGGGGCTGCAGCACGGCATCAGCCCCAGTGTGACCTGGTCACTCAAAGATTCTAAGACACAAGAGCAAACATATGGTCCAGAAAAGAGCAAACTGATGAACTGGATTTTATCAAAATTTAGAACTCCTGCTCTTCAAAAAGAGACGACTATGAGAACAAAAGCACAGCCGCAGACTGCGAGGAGTGTTTGCAGAACGTGCATCTGACAGAGGACGTGTGTCCTGCATACGTAAAGCATTCTCAAAACTCAGTACACAAACAACTCAGTGTTTTCAGTGGGCAAAAAATTCCAGCAGACGTTTCTCTGAAGATGCAAGGATGGCAAATACACAGCGAAAGCCATTAGTCGTTGGATGTAAACTGAACCACAGTAAGGTACACACATCCCGCATACCCACAGCCCAGCAGACTGACCCGGCCAGCGTTGAGCAGACGCGGGGCCTGGGTGCCCGGACACTGCCACGGGGGTGGGGGGGTCGCAGTCGCTTGGGAAAGAGTTCAGTGGTTCTGTAAAAATTTAAACGCCTGTCATACGACCCAGACATTCCACCCCTGGGTTTTTGTCCAAAAGAAGTGAAGGCCTGTCACCCAAAGGCTTGTGTGTGAATACTCACTGCACCTTTGCTTGTGAGCCCCAAACTGGGCACAAACTGATGTCCGTTGTCCACCCACCCACCAGGGCGGTGCACAGCAGCCCAAAGGGGTGAACTGTTGGTCAACAGGGCGGATCTCCAAACCATTACACTTCGTGAGAGAAGCTGACCCGCCCCCTCCACTGCCAAAAAGAGTACATGTTGCCTGCTCCCATTAATATGAAACTTTAGGAAATAAAAAATAATCATAGTGGGAGAGAGGACCAGCGGTCGCCTGGTGCCGGGAAGAGGCTGGGTTGGGGGGTGGAGGGAGGGGACCTGGAGGGTCAGGAGGGAGCCTGGGGGCGGGGGTGGCAGTGGAGGCAGGAGTCCTGGAGAGTCAGGAGGGAGCCCGGGGGTCCCGGGTTCGGGGGGTGGAGGGAGGGGACCTGGAGGGTCAGAAGGTGCTGGAGGCGTGTTCATCACCTGCGTGGTGCTCGCGGTTTCACAGCCACATGAGTGGGTCAGAAACGGTCAAACACATGCAGTTTTGCGTGTTGATTATATCCCAGTAAAGCTGTTAAAAATAAAATCGCCACACTAACAAATAAGAAGATGTGGGTAAAAAAACAAGAAAGTGAGACGAAATCCTAGGTGAGACAGAACAGCCCAATGCACACCACGTGGCCCTCTTTACCAGCAAGTGCGGCTCCAGCAGCAAAGCAAAAACGACAGCGTGACGTTCTGGCCTCACGAGACGGACCAAGCGGACTGCGCTGAAGCGCCGCTCGTCTGCGGCTCTGAGAAGGCCCCTGCGGGTCCCCGGGGGGCGCTGTGCTGGGTCGCAAGGTTCTCAGCCACACGCTGACGCCTCTCCCGTTTCTCAGGGACGCCAAAGTGGGGATGAGGCTGGAAGCCCCACAAAAAGACCAGCAGGACCCCTGGGCAGGGCCGCTGCTCTCCTCTTAGCACCGTCTGGGTTCCCTGGCCCAGAGGCTTTATCTCACTTTTTGCATCTAAAACGGCTAACTTACACCTAGCATTCTATTGGTTCCCTGAGCTCACTTCTGATTGGTTATTTCCTTCACTCCTGATTGGTTACTACTCTCACTCCTGATTGGTTATTAATCTCACTTCTGATTGGTCCACTTACCTAACTTCTGATTGGTCCATTTGTAGTACTTTATTAACATGGAGCTCACTCCTGATTGGTCTATTTCTACTAAGCTTGTTCCTGGTTGGTCAATTTCTATTATACCTTATTTGCATAGGATGTTGCAAAGTGTAAAACTGGCAGCCTATAAAAGGCCTGTGTAACCCAATATCAGGGTCCAGGGTTTGAAGTGTTAACTCTTCTGGGCTCATTGGTGTAGTAAACCTGAGTTCTCCAGCTCTCTGAGTGTTGCTTGGTCTCTTGTCGGGATCCAGATTGTTGTCACAACTGAACTGTAACACATTTTTCCACAACAGGGACGGCGTGGCACCCACTTTCCCGGAGTGCCTGATTTCCCCCAGGGGGATGTTTGAGGGAGGAAGAGACATGTGATGGAGGTGTGGGGTGGGGGGTGAGAAGAGGCACCACCCACCCCATAAATTTAAAGTGAAAGGTGTCAGGCGGTCGTCAGCCCAGGGTTGAAGGTCTCAGAGGGAGTCCCAGGAGACTTACGGACGGAGATAGTCGACCACACGCTGGAGCCAGTGTGAGCTGTGCTCTCCCAGCAGCCCTCACAAGTAGGATGTCGGCCACCAAGCTTCTGAGAACTGGCAGCAGTGCCCAAGGCTCTCACCAACAGCGTGGATCTGAAGTTACCAGAATTTAATCAGACCCTGAGAGTGACACAAAAGACCCCACCCTGAGGGTCTGCGGTGTGGATGGATACTCCGTCCAGCACGGCTCTTTAGGACTCCAAACACCCCCAAGCAGGGCCGGCCGCCTTGGCCTGGCCAACAAGGGTCTCTCCTGTGACCGGTGGTAAATTCCTATCAGTTGTGGACACGGGGCCCGCAGGTTTATTTTGCACCAGGCCCCACAAATGTTGCAGCCAAGCCTGCCTCACAGTGGGCCCTCTGGAGGACTGGTTAATTCCTGTTAACTGGTGTGAAAATGGAGTTGGTCTAGGAAACGCTGAGTTAAACTTCACTTCCTTTTTCAGGACAACCTGTGGCAACAGTTCAGATCAGCTACTCATACTTAGTTACCTTACTGCCAGTAGGAAAGTCTCATCACGCAGACCCTCTCATCCAGGCAGACCTGAGAGACACGGCAGGTTGGGCTCCAGGCCACCCCAGTAGCGAGGTTTTGGTTTCCCAGTGCACATAAAGTCATGTTTACACAAGACCGTGGTCTACTAGATGCACAACAGCGTTCTATCTGAAGAAACAATGTACGTACTTTAAAAATAATTTTGCTGGGAAAATGGTGCCAATAGATTTGCCCAACTAGGGTTGCCACAAATGTTCAATTTGTAAAAAAAAAAAAAATGGTATTTACGAAGTGCAGTAAAGTGAGGTCTGCCTGTGCCATGGGTCACATTCTGTCCCCAGACAATGCTCCTCCAGCACCAATACACAGCCAAGCCCCTGGGTCTCATGTCGGTACCATCAGTTCAGGTCCAGACATGGCAGCGCCGACGCTGCTGGTCCTCAGACCACGCTTTGAGTACCACCGTTCCAGAATACACCTGCAGCAGGTGTCTGTGCCCTGGGGGTCGGTTTTGTCTCCAGTCTGCAGACTGTTCCACGATTCAGCGATGAAGTGATTCAGGAGAAAGCACCGCCATCTCTCTGAACCTCAAATTCTTCAAGGTACTGGTAACTTTTCCTACAATTGTTTCAAGGACCAGTGATCTCACTTACAGTCGTGTCAGAGCTAGGCAGTTCTACACTGAGAGTCTCATTTTAACAGCGCCTTGTGAGTGAGGCACGGCGGACGTCCTGACTCCACTTTTACAGGCGAGGAAACCAGGGAGGGGAGGGGAGCCGCCCTCCTGCAGCCAAGCAGGTGCCCCATGAGGGCCTGGGCCTCCCCCGGAGGCTCGGGACCTGTGGGGCTTTGGCTCTGTGGAATATTCCAGAGCCTCTTACAGACCAGGCTCTTGTCTTTCCATTCAGCCGGCTTGCGAAGGGGTTTGCTTTATGATGAGGTTTTAAGTTACGTTCGTTTTATAACTACTGGATCCTTTTTCTTCTTATTGAAAACAGTTTCTTTTTTTTATCAAAATGATAAATGTTCATTGTTTAAAGAATTCAAGCAGCACAGAAAAGTGCAAACAACTGAGTAAAGTCTCACTGTATCAGATGCAGCCTCCGTGGACGCTGCCAGGGCCACCCTCCCGTCACCTCCCGGTGACCGAAGGCCGACCCATCTGAGGGAACGAAAAAGCAGAGGGTTCCTCCGGTCAAATCATTTTGAGAACTGCCTGTATATTATATTCCCCACCTGAAGGTCACAGAGAACATTAGCTTTCCAAAGGCCCACAAAAGCATAGCAGCAAACACTACTGACCTTATACACAGAGCTTCAGCCAATATCCTGAGTTACAGGGATCTCTTTCAGTTGTGTTAGCATTTCCTTGGGGGAAACAAGGACCCACACTTCCTCCCCCCCACCGAGGGCTGTGGGAGCCGCACACCCACAGACCGCTCCGCGTCCCCATCTCCCAGGCCCCGCTGCTCGCGGACTCCGCCAAGCCCTCGCCTTTGTTGACGTGACGCAGAAACAGAATTAACTGCTGTTTTTATTTCTTCCTGAACCTCTTCCCCTGTGCTCACTGGTCACCTTGTAAGCTGCCTGTTAATGCTCTTCCCAAATTTTCATTCAGGTTTTTTTTTTTCTTTTCTGAGTTCTTTGTTTCACAAGAAAATTGATCTCCTACCATGTGACTTGAAAATAATTTCACCAAATTGGTTTTCAACACGCCCATTTTATTTTACTTTATTTATTTTGCTACCCGGCAGTTTAAAATCCATGCACCGTCAAACGCACAGGGTTGGGCTTTCTGACATGCTACTCTGGAAGAGCTCCCCCAGCCGAGATTATGAAAATACCCCCCCAGGTTTCCTGTGCCGTTCTATGACTTCTGCATTTCAGTTAAATCCTCTGCCCACCTGGACTTCATCTTCACGTGGGGACCGGGGGGCTCGGCCTCTGTGTGCCTCTGTCACGAGCCTGGCGCCACACCCCGTGCCCCAGACGACTTCTCACTGGAAGAGGACACGGTGTCCTTTAAAATCTGTTTTATATTTGATGTCCTGTCACTCACTCTTGGGGTTTAGCTGCACGGGTTCCAACAAGTGTAGGGAGCTGTGCACACAGCATCACAAGTGAGACACAGGGCAGTGCCAGCACCCAGACCCCCTCTTACTGCCCTAAGTGGACACAGGGCAGTGCCAGCACCCAGACCCCCTCTTACTGCCCTAAGTTAGACACAGGGCAGTGCCAGCACCCCAAACCCCCTCTCACTGCCCTAAGTGGACACAGGGCAGTGCCAGCACCCAGACCCCCTCTCACTGCCCTAAGTTAGACACAGGGCAGTGCGAGCACCCAGACCCCCTCTCACTGCCCTAAGTGAGACACAGGGCAGTGCCAGCACCCCAAACCTCCTCTCACTGCCCTGAGATACAGGGCAGTGCCAGCACCCCAAACCCCCTCTCACTGCCCTAAGTGAGACACAGTGCAGTGCCAGCACCCCCAACCCCTCTCGCTGCCCTAAGTGAGACACAGGGCAGTACCAGCACCCCAAACCCCCTCTCGCTGCCCTAAGTGAGACACAGGGCAGTAGCAGCACCCCAAACCCCCTCTCGCTGCCCTAAGTGAGACACACGGCAGTGCCAGCACCCCAAACCCCCCCTTACTGCCCTCTGTAGTCAGGCTGCACCCCACCCCTAACCCACGGCCACCCACGGTCTCCTCCCATCCCCAGGGATGTCGTGTGGCCAGAGGACCGTGCACCTCTGAGCAGCTCCTTCTGTTTCACTCCCGGCTCCCTCTGTCCCCTGGAGCATCACCGCTTCCTGTGCTGAGCAGGATTCTGCCCGTCCTGCGTACCCATACCCCCGCTGAAGGGCATGTGGAATGTCTTCTGCTTTTAGTGACTAAGAATACGGCTGTTACTGTGGAAGGAATGTTTGTGCCCTGTGCCTCCCAATTCCCGCGTTGAGCTCCTAGCGCACAATGTGATGGTGTTAGGAGGGGGCGCCTCTGGGAGCTGATCAGGTCAGGAGGGCGGCACCCCAGTGTGGGGTCAGTGCCCTCAAAGAAGAGACCCCACAGGGCTCCCTTCCACCTCTGAGGACATGTGAGGACAAGGCCGTCTTCGAGGCAGCAGACCCTCACAGACACTGAGTCTGCACTGTAATCTTGGATGCCCAGCCGCCAGGACGGTGAGAAGTGAATTGAGGCCCCCAGCCTGGTGTCCATTACAGCAGCCTGGACGGACGAAGACAGCCGTCCACAGGATTCTGTGAAATCGAGCATTTTCGTGTCTCTTGGGTAACTACCCAGGAGTGCGAGCACTGGTCAAACGGTAGGTGTTACTCGCTTCATAAGAGCCTGCCCCTGTCTTCCAAAGTGGCGGCACTGTCTGGCATTTGCACCAGAAGGATGTGTTCCAGCTGCTCCTGCCCCTAATTCTTATCGGCAATTTGCATTATCGGTTTTGTATTTTCAATCCGTTCTAATAGGTGTGTGAGGAGGACCCCTTGCGGTTTTGACGGCTCTAACGGCCGGTCGTGGGCTTACCCACCACGTGCGTGTCTGCCGGGGCGCAGGGCCTGTTCCCGCCTCGTGCGGGTTTCGTCACGCGTCTGTTTTCCTACCTGGGAGTCGGCAGGCCGCTGACTGCGCTGCACTTCACATCTGGGTGCGCCTCTTTCTGGGCCCTCTGTCCAGGCCATTAATCTGCCTGGCTCTCCCGGGCCGGGACCACACGGTTTTACTACTGCAGCTGTTTTATTGCTGTAAGAATGCGTTTCTTTCATGTAAGGCAAGTCTTCCTTTACTATTTTTTCAAAATATTCTCAGTGAGTTTCAAATATTTATTGTCAGATTAACTTTAGAATAATTTTGTCCAAGCCCTCTCCAAATTCTGTTGAGATGTTTACCTGAAATGATACTGAATTAAATAAAATAATTTAGGGGAAATGAGCCTTCATAATAATACTGTCTTCCAACCGGAGAGAAGACAGACCTTCCCCACTTGTGTCTGATGGGCTGTTGTTTTCAGGAATTTGCGTTTAGTCTGTTTTCACATTCAGCACAACCAGAGCCCAGGACAAAATCAGAAATGAAAACAGGACCCAGGACACCTCTTGGCAGAGTCTCAAACTGGACAGGCTGGAGACTGGACCGGGACAATGCTGTTTTTTACATCTGTCCTATTTTAGCTATTTGTAAGGCCTACAGCATTAAATCTGAGGATTAGGAAAGCAAATACCGGCCGTCACAGCGAGGACTCCGTCTCCTCACACAGCCCATAACTCTCGACGGCGAATGAAAACTCTCTCAGTTTATTCTGCACCCAAGGGAGAGCTGACCTTTCAGGAGGCATTCCAGAGGGAAGCCACGTGGCCGCCGTGGATGGGCCAGACCATACGCGGTGCACATCTGTGACATGTGAAAAATGCCACTTTCTTGGTTTTTGGTACAAACGTAATCCCACGCGAACACTTCTCTCCTGAAAAGAGCTATTTAGCCTCATGCACAAAAGAATTCCTGTGGATTAAAACGCAGCTCGTCAGCCTGGCTGCCCAGCACCTGGACCCGCCCCCTCCTGCCGGTCAGCTGATCACAGCGACCGGTGCCCTTCCCAGGGCCTCTCCCCGCACTCCCACATCCAGCCTTCCCTCCACTTTCCAGACCCGTTTCCGCCATGCACGCTTCTGAAGGAAGAAAACAGCCCTCAGGTGCCCTGCTTCACGCCTCCGACAGACCCTCCGGGACACGCGTGTTCTCGGCATCCCCTTCACCTCGCCTCCCGGAGCCTTCCCGTCCTGCGGCATTCAGGCGCATGTTCTCACGATAGGGCCTCAGCCTCCCTGTAAGAGGCCTCAAGTCACAGTGGCTTAAGCGAGAAAGAAGCTTATTTCTCTTTATGTAAAAGTACGAGCCGGCCTGACAGTTCAGCCCCCGAAGCTGTCGGGGCCCCTGCCCTCCTGCTCCGCCCGCTGCAGCTGCACCCTGTCCACGAGCGGCCCCTGGCACCCAGTTTCCTTCCACAACGGCATTCCAGGCGTTTGGGGACAGAGAAGCGGGAGGGGAGGCCGGACCCTCCCCGTTACCAGCACAAACCAGAGATTGCACCTGCCCTTCCCACACATGTCCCCGACCAGCGACCTAGTGTCTGTTGTCATAGCACACCTCCCCAAGACTCAGTGCTTTAAAGCCAAAGCGTTTAGTATGTCACAATTTCTCTGGGTCAGGAATCCAGCCACTCCACCTCAGGGTCTCATGGTGGTGTGTCGAGCTGTCAGCCGGGGCTGCAGCCTCATCTGAAGCTCTGACTTGCGGGGCTGCGGGCAGACGGGGCTCCGTGCAGGCTGCTCCTCCCCCCCCCCCCCGCAGCCTGTCCAGAGGGCGCTCACAGAATGGCCGCGGGTTCCCTGGAGCAGGTAGGGGAGAGAGGGACGGAGCACCGAGCACGGAAGACAGTCTTTATAGCCTCATCTTGGAAGTGGGTTTCCCTTCTGTTTTAACCCGAGGCAGAGCGCAGACAGGACAAGCCAGCTGCCTGGGACCAGTTTTGTTGGGGCTCAGATAAAACAGTGAAGCAGACAGACAGAAACCAGGGTTGCCTGGGACACCACGGCCACTACGGCCGGAACTCAGGGACACAGCCCCACCCCAGCTGTGAAGGAGGTGGGGATTAACGTCACCTCTATCTCATGCATCTGCTGCTCAGCTCAAAGTCCCTACGCATCCATGAGGGACGAGGGGCAGAGCAGCAGTGTGGGAGATGTGTCACCGGGATCTCCTCAGGACGGGCGAGGTCATGCAGTGACAAAAACCCCCGAGTCCCAGCAGAAACATGAATATGTGACTAACTGCGTGAGAGGCGGGGTCTGCAGAGCGCAAGGCTCCCCCTCAGACACGGCCCCAGCAGCTCAGCCTCCCAGCTGCGTCTCGGTCACATCTGGTGCTGCGTCCTCCCAGCCCAGGAGGGGGGACACTGCTCGTAACGCAGGGCTCCCCGTCCGCACGTCTGGCCAGGCAGGCTATGAGGGGCAGAAAGGCCCAGGGGCCCCTGACCTTGGAGGGACAATGACTGGGTGAGGAGGTTCGGGGGGCTCAGAGCGGGCCAAGGGGCAGAGAATAGTCCTAGGGGGGCATGGGGACAGCTGAGGGGCCACGGTGGCTCCAGACCTGGGCTCCCCTCCCCACTGGCATGCTGTGCCAACTTGGAACTCATTTCAACTGCAGGAACCATGAGGACCACAGAAAAATCATACTGTCCACTGGTCAGCACAGACCACCTCCTCTACATCACTCGTGACTCGTGAAATAACTTGTCCCCAGACATCGCACACGGTGAACTCAACGACTCGCCGTGAAAAGCCCTGACGGTGACGCCACACAAGCACAAATCCCTGGATTCTCTTCCAGAGTGGCTGCTGATCACAGGGGACGCAGTTTTTCTAAATGGGAATCAGTCTCCCCCGGGTTCTCGCCCCGGATCACGGAGTCTCCCCTGCGGCCTCACGTGGCTTCAGCGCGGGCTCCCTCCCAGTCCCAGGGCCACACAATGACCACTGCGGAGTCTGGGCCGCCGCACCCACTGCCGCAGTGATGCCCAAGTGCTCGCTGAGGACACGCCTCCACTGGGCGCCACCACCTGTGTCCCTCCAGCTACTTGGAAGCTGCTCCATTTGGGGAGGGTAATCCTGCTGCGGTACTAGGTAAACCTCAAAATCTCCATGCCTTCGCCCGATACAGCTTTATTTCTCATTTACTTAGTATCTCCAGGGTGGCCAGTAGCCAGCTCCAACCCACAGACTACTCAGAGACTGGCCAGTGGAGGGTCCACCATCCTCAACCACGATTCGGAGAGCCGGCGGCTGCACGTCCCACCCACGCAGGAGAGAGAAAGCAGAGAAACCACTCACTCTACGAGTCCGCTCGGACGCCGTGACCAGGCACCCTGGACAGGGAGGCTTGGGCAACAGAGTCTGATTACCTCACAGTCTGGAGGCTGGACGTCCCAGGTCAAGGAGTCGGCAGGGCTGGTGTCCTGTGAGCCTCCCTCCTGGGCTTGGAGATGCCGCCTTCTCCCCGAGTCCTCACATGGCCGTCCCTGTGTGTGTGTGTCCGTGTCCTGATTTCCCTTCTTGTAAGGACACCTATCAGAGTGGGTTAGCGCCCAGCCCAATGACCTCCTTTAACCCAGATCACCCTCTAAAGACTGTTTTTCCAAACAGTCACACTCTGAGGTCCTGGGCATTAGGACTTCAACATATGAACTTGGGGGACACAGTTCAGCCCATGACGCATTCTGAATCACATCGTCAAAGCCACGGCCAAAGCCAATGCCACAGCCCCACCTCAGGCGAGGACGGCTGGGGAGAAGACATGCCACAGCCACGTCCACAGGCGTGGGGAGCAGGGGTCGTGGGGTCAGTGAGCCAGCTCTGCCCGCAGGAGTCCTTTCCTCGGGGCCTCTCTCTAACTGTCCCAACCATCATACTGAGATTGTCCGGAGCAGCGAAATGCAAGCCCCAGAGGGTTCTCAGTAAATACAAAAGCAGGTCAGCTCACTCCTGCATTTCTTCACTTTGCAGCGCCATGGCGACCAGACACGCTCCCAGTGTTTGCATCGCGAGCTCAGTGTAGAGCCGACTTCAGGATCTTCAGTTACACTCTGAGACAGTCACTACTGTCCCCACTGGCATCGTCTCCAAGAGCAGACAGGGTAGCTGAGAGAGACCTGGTGGGTGGGGAAGCCAAAAGACCACCGTGGCCCCACGACGGCCAGGGTAAGGGCGCCCCGAATGTCGGCCCTGGCCCCAGTCCTGCAGCCCACCCCGCAGAAGCGCCGCTCCGCCCCAGCCCTGACTCTCCGGAGTCTGAAACTCCAGCTGGCGACAGCCCAGCCCTGGTGCACTGCAGCTGACGGGGCCCAGACACGCACAGGCTCCCGCCGAGCGGGCGGCTCTCCACGGACAGCAAGTCGCAACACACCCATTGGGCGCGTTCAGACGCGAGACTGGCTTCCCGACCCCCGGTTCCCCTGAGGCCCAGGTCACCAGTGATTCCTGCCTGCGCCGTGAACCCCACGGTCACCTGTGAACCCTAACACCGAACAGCCTTGGTGAGAGAGGGGAGTCAGTCAGCACGCACGGTGGCTGCCAGCACGGGGCCCTCTAAGGAGCTCCTGGCCCCTGTTCCGCCTTCAGACCCAGGGTCTCGCACGGCGGCTTCGCAGCACAGATGGTCACACAGGGAGCGCAGCATGTCCGCGTGCCTCAAGGCTTCGGCTCTGTCTCCGGGACAAAGGCACGTGACGGAACGAGGCACTTCCTGAAAACCTGGCAGATGCGTGTCCCCGCTTTCTCCGCTTTGTAAACTGATGTAAACAGAACATTTGTATAGACAGATTGTATTTCGTCTTACGCACTAGATTCATCGTGTACACGTCCATTTCAACAGGCTTTTGACGTTGCATATTTTACATAACGTATCTCCTGTCCATCGGGGAAGATGAAGCTCTGTTATCTGATGTCTTTTTGCAGACAGATGACAGACAGGAATAGATGAATGCTAGATGGATAAACAGACAGCTATGGATGGACAGATGGTGGACGTTATACAAATGGGATCGAACCGTGCGTCTCAGGTTTCATTTCTGGCACAGCCTGGTGACTCCTTTTGGCTTGCCCCTTGTCCTGTCTCGTCTCTGTGGCCCCCACCGCAGGTGACAACCTGGCGTGTGTCCTTCAGTACTTTGTTTGCACCTATGTAACCAACTACATCCATAAACTGTCCCTCATAGACACATACAGAGACTTGTAATTGTTTGTTTTATAAACATGAGATCTTGGCATTCACACGTCTCCGAACCTTACTTTCTTCACGCAGACCATCCGCATGGAACTCACTGCAGGGCCTCTGGCAGGGTTCCTTTATTCGGTGGCTTCACGATACTCTGTGTATCACGGTTTATAGCTGACGGGCATCTGCTCTGTGTACATCTCCGCCTCCTTCGCACGTCACACGCAGTGCTGGCGAGTACCTGTGTCCCGTGCATCCTGGAGCTGAGGACGGTGAGAGCGTCCACCCCCCAGCACAGCGGGCAGCACCGTACTCCATGTGTGACAGTTGCGAAGAGAGCAGACCCTAAAAGGCCTCATCACGAGAAAAACACATTTTTGCATCTGTCTGTGGTGGTGGATGTTAACTAGACTTACTGTGGTGATCATTTCACAACAAAATGGTTTTTTGTTTTTTTTTTCTGAAAAAAGACCTCCTCAAAATTCTGCAGTAAATAAACAATTTGATTTGAAAACAGTGAAGGTTTTAGCAGACTTTGATCAGTGAGAGTATGTGATGACAAGTAAGCGCATGAAAGGCTGCTCAGCATCACTTGTCACCAGGGGATGCAAACTAAAGCCACCGTGAGCTGAGCGGGCAGTGCAGGCTGGCTGGGTCAGCAAGAACAGAGTGATGACGCCGAACGCGGGGAGGGCGGCGGGTGGAGAGACGGCGTGCGGCACTGCCAGGGGAGGAAGCAGTGCGCCCGACCCACGTGTGGACCTGGGTAGGCACCACCACAGGCAAGTTCGGACCGTCCAGCGCCACCAAGTAACTTGCTCGCCTTGCTTCTTCACAGCCCCCTCTCGCCGGGTAGCCGCCCCATCCCTGTTCCCTAGAATCCACGATCTTCCTCGTGTCTGCACTTCTGCCTCCTCAGTGCTACGCACATGGACCCCTCCAGCGTGTAACGTGCTCTTCCCAGACTGGCTGCTCTCGTTCTGCGTAAGCCTTGTGACTCGATCGTGGGGCTGCATGTGTCAGTGTTCACTCCTTCTTATTACCAAGGAGGGGGTCCATCCGAGTCCTCTGCTGACCCGCAGTATGAGTGTGGGGTCTCCTGTCAAGGGGAACCCTCCCGGCGAGAAGGAAAGGCGGGCTTCAGTCTGTAACCTAACTTCTACAGGCCAGAGCATTACGACAGATACAACCAAGAGTTCCTATTTTTTCAACACTTTCTGCGTGCCAGGTCCTACGCAAAACACACACCTACCTCAAAACTTCCTTGAATAATTAAGTGAGCTTAGAATCCCACGTTTCCTGGCAGAACACCTTATCAAGAAAGCAACTGATAAACGCTGCACTTGAATAAACAGCACCCCTAGTGTCACAGGAGCCAAGAGGGAAAAGGAAGCACGCTTCTCAGACGGCGCAGAACTCCCTGAAAAGGCCACCAGACGCGGACCTCAAGTCCAGCTAACTCGTGTATGTGACTTCCAGTCATTAAGTGTGCTCGGCACTGGACGTTAGTCATGGTCCCTGAAAATCTCAGCACAAAGACTCTGTGTGTTGGCTGTCACATGGTCCTGCAGTTGGATTTCTCCTTAAGATACTCAAAAGATTAAGTGCCCCCCTTAGCGTCAGCAGCTTAGAAAACACAGAGCTACTTCCTTTCGTCTAACTATGCAACGATGCATCAGCCAAAGGCAACACGGAGAAAACAGCTGGGGAGAACTGCAAGGAGCTTCGATGAGGTGCAGACTTGAAATGAGGTAAAGACCTTGAGTGAGGGTTTGGCTGAACCGAGGAATAAGATGCCAAGTAAGATCTGACTTTGATGCATAATCCGTGACACAGGAGAAGGGCTGAGTTAGAGAAGTTTTGTAACAGATGGCTGTTAAATTAGGATTTTAATCCTCTTATGCAGACTCGGTAAATAGAAATCCAGGATAGGCTGATTATCTGCATGCTCATGTTTTCTCTTTGTTTTTAGCCTGGGGTATCTGCCTTCAAACATTGAAGGTGGTGGTGGTGTGCTGGTGAGGCTGATGATGGTGGTGGTAATGGTGGTGATGGTGGTGGTGGTCGTGATGGTGACAGTGGTGGTAGTGGTGGTGATGGTGGTGGTGGTGATAGCGGTGATGGTGGTGATGGCAGATGTGTGTATTAGTTGCAATCAGCACCTTAGAATAAGAAAAATAACATGCCCAACTCCCATTACAAAGGACCCCAATAGAAAACTACAAAGGTAAAATACCAAGTTAATCAGACAAAACTCAGAGATTTCCCAGCATGTTTTCCCCGCCAACTGTTCTATTCCTACCTCTTCCACCTTCTTCCTTGGAGCTCAGTGAACTGTTTAGTTTCCAAGTTCATTTCTGCATTTCAGTTTTTATGAAACCCCGCACGTGCTTTCAAAGGCCAGCTGCGACCACCTTGATTTGGGTTTGCCCATTTCCCCATCTGGAGGGAAATAAGATAAACATGTGACCACATAAGGGCCCCGCCTTCCATGTCACCATGTGTCACTTTACCCTGTCGAGGCCTCAGACGTGGTCTTTGGGGACAATGTTTGAAGTCAAACACATCTGTTTGAATTTATTGTGAACACAGAGGTTCCAAGCCCTGTGTAAAATGGAAAAATGATTTTGTGTGGTTTTCAAAGCAAGTAAAATGGCCAAAATCACTTCCATTTCTTAACGCCACAGGACCGCTAGGTCCCTCAGGCTCCCTCACATCCCACCCTCACGTCCCACCTCTGGCCTCTTCAGTCTTCTTCCTCAGCTTCCCCTCAGGGCGGTTGCAGGATCTCAAATCTCTGATCCAAACTGAGTCCACTGGCAAGTGTGTGCCTCTCAACTTGTTTCCTAAATTACATTTTAGCCCCTTAGGCCCAAAGAGAAAACACCTGGAAAGCAGGTGTGTCTCAGAACTTCGTTCAGCAGCTTTAAAAATAATTCAAATGAGCTTCATTCCCGAGCTGAGCTTTCTGTTAGCTGTTAATTCTCAAAAAGAAAAAAGAAAAAAAAACCCAGCAGTCCAGAGTGCAAGTACACTGAGGTCCACATAGCAAACGCTTAAGAGAAACTTTTAACAGCGTATCCTGCTCCACTTCTAGAAAAGACCAAAACAACAACAACAACAAAAAATCAGAATAAACCAGCTGATGTTGGGGATTTTGTGAGGGGAATTGGCCAAAAAAAAGGAATACCCTCCCCTGGGGTCGTACGTGATGAGCCCAGTCTCCTGCGCCTGCTCCTGTCCATGACAGAGCTTTGAGGGAGTGGCTGCTCGGAACAGCATCACAGAGGGGTCATAAAGTCCTCAGCTGGGACACGGAAGTCCACTGCTGGGCAGCAAGTCAGTATTCATTCTCCATTTGCTGTGTGACTGGTGGCCCCTACGTTCCAGGCTGAGGGGCGGGTGCCCAGGATGGAGACGTCCTTTTCTTTATGGGGCTGGTCCCCCAGGTCACAAAGGCTCTCTGCTGCCCTGAAGTACTGGTACTGCTCACTCACTCAGCCTGTTTACAGCTAAAATCAGCACTTCCTAAATACACCCCGCTTCCTTTGCCTTGCAAGTAACAGAAACGCAATAAAAGTAGATTGTGGAAAAAAAAAAGGGGGTTATCCTGGGACACAGAGGGAACCTCGTGGGAACCAAGGACAAGAAGCACAGCAAGCCCCAGGAGGGACAGGAAGCGGGGACCACGGACACCAGGGCAGGGCAGCCCTTCCACCCCCTCCGTCCCTCTATCCCTCGCCCTGGCCACCGGTGGTCTCCTGTCCCTGCTTCTCCTCATTTCTGTCTGTCTTTGTCTCCATCTGTCTCTGTCTCTCTGCAATCTCTGTATCTCAACGATGGGGCAAAAGGTAGCCACTCCTCTGTTCCCAGATTTTTACAGCCTCCCAGTTCAAGTTGTAACTGAATCTATTTAGTGACTCCAGTCTCCATTCCCAGTTCCTAGGAGAGAGCATCTTATCAATACAGTTCAGTTATGAAGTTAAATACACACACAGATAGCTCCTAGGGCACCACTGCCTTGGCCACGGGCAGTGTTCCATAGCGGTTAGAGCACCGACTAGTGGTGGGACCCTGGTCAAGTCACTTGCCTCCTTGTGTCTCACTTTCCTTGTCTATAAAATAGGCTCAGTCAGGTACCTGTCACACAGAGCTGCTGTGAGGATTAAATGAGATCGTGCAGGAAAGAAACCCATCACAGCCTAGGCCCAGAATGTGCCCCAGTACAACGTTACCTACCACTGCTAACTAGGGCTATTTTGGGTTGATGGTTGGGCAGCTGCCTGAACACACTTTATTGAGGAAACACTGAACATGGCAGCTGGGTTCCCAGTCACACCCAGGCAGATCTTTGAGACCCACCATCCCATTCACGTCAAGATTCCATCCCGCTCATTCTCCTCCAGTGTATCTTCTTGGGAGTTTCTGGACACCTCAGCTGTACTCACCAGCATCACTCTCATTCACGTCCAGTCGAGTTCCTGACTTGACACCTACGCTCGGTCCCCTGCACTTGGAGCCCGAGAAGATGCCGTGTCATTGCGTTGCAATGACACCCCTGTGAAGAACACTCTGCCTTGTCGAGGATGACCTCTGTCTACGTCCCCACATGACCAGCATCCCATCCCACATGCACAGCGGCTCATTTCCCTCCAGGGCTCGCTGCTGTGGTGTCACGCAGGTTTTCACACACGCGGGGACAGGCGCAGGTAATGATTAGGGTACCAGCTTCCAAGTCAGCTGTCCAGTTGGATTCCTTCCCATCACTGGTGAACTGTGTGACGGTTGACAAGATACCTAACCTCCCTGAGCCTCAGAGTCTTCTGCAAAATGATACTGATCCCCTTAGAGACGTAGGAAAGATGGAATGAGAGCATGTATTTAAAATCTTAGAGACTTCCAGCTTCTAGAAACGGCAAAGAACTTTATACCAGACCAACCTTCCTGCCAGTATCAATCATCGACTTTGGACAAAAGTTGGAATACAGCTATTTTGAGGCCCCAGAGAGCAGAGAAAAGAGGCATAAACCGGGGAAGTTTCAGCTCTTGAAAGACAAGTCACACACAGAGTGAGAGCCACCTTTACCCCACTTACTCCCTTTGGGCACGTCCCCGCAGCCCCCAGGGGCTGGAACTCACGCAAAAGCTGCAGGCTTTCTGGGCCAGTCAGAGGCCAGGGCTGGGGGCTGTCACCATGACTAGAAATCACAAGTTGGAAGGAACCCCAGGAAGAGTGGGATCTCACAGGGGATTAACCACCTGCTGGCATTTTTCATTTTCATTTTTCACAAGAATATAACCCGATCTGGAATTTCTACACCATGCCATCCACAATGTCCAATATACAATAATAATTACTAGACATGAAGAGAAGCAAGAAAATGCGACCCGTGGTCTGGATAAAGAGTGGTCAGTAGGCCAGATTCACAGATGACCCCAAATTAGCAAACAATAGACATGTTAAGGAATTTGCAGGAAAAGATATACAGATAAAGAGTTAGGATTTTAGGAGAGAAACAGAAATTCTAAATACATAAATGAATAAATACATCTCCTAGAATTGAATATTAAATATCCGAAATTTTAAAGAAGTCTGCACAATCAGGATATTTCAAGATCAACGACCTTGAAGACAGATAATTTCAACAGCAATTATCCAAACTGAAGAAGTGGGGAAAAAAATTCAAAAGATAGCAGATAGGGCCAAAATGACACATGAGACAGCATGGAGCAATCTAACCTAGATGTGCCTGCAGTCTGAGCAGGAGAGAAAAGAGAGAAACAGGACAGAAAACAATATTTGAAAAAGTGCTGGCCAAAATTTTTCCTAATTTGACTGTAAACATTAATCCCTAGATATTTGAGATGATCAGGTCCCAAGAGGGATAAATACAAATGAAACCATGCCTGAGCACCTCACCATCAAATTGCTAAAAACTACCAAGAAAGAGAAAGGTCATAAAATACGGAAAAAAGACACAATGCTGCCGGCTTCCTATCAGACATACTGGGAGCCAAAATAAAGTGGAACAATATCTTTAAAGTGTTGAAAGAAAAATATAAATCCTAAACATCTCTGCCCCATGAAAACATTTTCAAAAATGAAGGCAAAATAAAGACTTCATCCCACGGTCATGAGCGTGCCATGCTGGACAGACGTTTTAGAAGAATCTCCCCAGGAGTCGTGTGGAAGAGGAGGAAGACAGGCGGTCAGCAGGTAGGAAAGGAGGGGACAGAGCTGAGGGACAGCGAGCAGGCAGAGCCCACAGAGCTGGACGGCCGGTGAGGTAGGGTGGCCTGCAGCCGCCCAACATAAATAGTAGTTTTGCCAGTGAAATGGGGTTTTATTTTATTTTTATTCTAATAAGATGGACTGAAAGCACTGGTTTGAGCCTGTGCTCCAGTGAAAGGTTACATCATGACTGGCAGAGATGTCCTTAACAACTTTTGACTTGGGACAAAATTCTTGACAAAACTGTAAAGTTGAATTTCCAGCGCGTCCAGTGTCCCCTTCCCATTTTGCGGCATGCTCACCTTCAGGAAGCACCCACCCACTCTGCACCATACACCCTACAGAACAGCACTGATCACAGCGCTACTCTCAGTCAGGGTGCTCCAGGTCTACAAATATGGCGGCCCCCGTTCCTCCTGCCTCTGCGTACACAAGGCGGGATCTACTTCCCGTCCTTTGGCTTTACGGCATTAAAGCCTGTTTTGTCCCACGAAATGCAGGAGACGTGGTCAACGGTTGGAGAGGTACTTAACCTCGCTGAGCTTCGGTGACCTCCACAGACCTAGACCCTCACAGGCTTGGTCTTCTGGAGTCCTGAGCTATGGAGCTGGAAGCCTGGCAACCCTGTTGGAGGGAGCAAGAGGGAGACGAAGGCTCAGCCCGCCCCGACGCGGCGCCCGCTGTCCCATCAGAGGTGTCGGCCTTGGGGGGGGTGAGGCTAACTTGGATCATCCAGCCCAGCTACGCGTCCAGATGCCTGCTGCTTCGTGAAGGACCCCAGGCGAGACCGGCAGAAGTTCTGCCCAGCTGACCCTGGACCACAATGCCAAACTATTGGTAAATGAGTGGTTATTAATTTAAGCTACTAAATTTGGGGGTGGTTTATTGTGCAGTGATAAATAACTGATAAAAGAGCTAAAGAAAATTGATTATAAATGTGTGAAAGCTAAGATTTAAGGACTAAATAAAGACCTAGTCCTTTTTTTCCCCCTAAAGAGAATCGGAAAGAAGGCAATATTTATTACAAGTGAATTGATCCATTGGCCCGCACCAATCTACTTAATACCAACGGTATGCCAAGTATGGGATGGTTACTCCACTGGACACAAAAAGTGGAAGGCAGAGAGCTTGCAAGTCAGCGAAAGAGACCTATTTACAGAAGAGAACAGCGCACGACATGATCATTCGCAATGGTGGAACCTGGGCAGGTCGACGTGGTGTGTATTTCATGCCGATACCCCAGAGTTTCAGGTGGTAAATCAGAGAAGACACTAACCCATTAGAGAGCGGAGTACTGGGCCCTCTGCGCCCGATCTATTTAAAACACACAAGAATCAGAGCTGGACTGTGCCCCCCTTTGTAAATGGACCCAGGGTGGACGCAGACTCCAACAGAAGTGACTAAGATACAGGATTTGGAAGGTCCTGGCATTTTTTTCCCTGGTAACTATTTTCTTTTACACATAAGTTAGATTATCTAAGGTTTATGAGCCTCGTAAGTAGGTTTAAGCTTGAAGAAAGTGAGTCCATGAGTAACAGTTCAGAGAGTGGACCAAGGAGGGTAAACAAACCCATGTCACCAAACAGAGCCTCTGCCTGATGTCAGAACTCACAACGCCCAGCAGTGGAGGCATGTGGAGCCAGCACATGGACACATGGAGACCACGAAACAGGACAGAAAGGCAAGAGGCAAACCCCTAGCCTTCGAGATAAACTTGCCAGTAATTCAAGAATGAAAGGATAATTTCTTGACAAGGAGTGCTGGGGCAGTCAGATACACATATGCACGAGAGTGGAATTAAACCCCGGCCTGACACCGCACACAAAAATCAACTCAGAACGGATCACCAGCCAAAATGTAAGAGCTGAAACTGTAAAACTTCCAGAAGAAAGCAAAGGAGGAGATCTTGATCACTTAGATACGACACCAAAAGTACAATCACAAGAGAAAGTTTGATAAAGTAGACTTTGTAAAACTAACTTTTTTGATGCTACAATATTTGATTTACTCTAACTTTTTTTGAAGTATAGTTGATTTGCAGTGTTGTGTCAGTTTCTAGCGTACAGCACAGTTATACACGTATATGTTCTTTTTCATATTCTTTTTCGTTATAGGTTATTGCAAGCTATTGAATGTAGTTCCCTGTGCTGTACTGATTTTCAAAAGATGCCACTACGAAAATGCAAAGAAAAGCCAGAGACCAGGAGGAAGAAACTGCAAATCATATATACAATAAAGGACTTCTAGCCAGAATATAAAGAACTCTTACTCCTGAAACTCACTAACAAGAAGACAAACAACCCAGTCTTCAAGTGGGCAAAATATGTCAGTAGATATTTTACTGGAGGAGTGTGGATGGCCGACAAACCCACGGCAAGCACTGCAAGCCCCCGGGACGGCTGCAGCTTTGAAAGAGAGCCAGTACCACGGGCCCAGACCACAACTCAGATGAGTCACAGAGACTTACGTGAAGCGAAAAAAAACCCAGAACAAGTGACCCTATTTGCCTGAAATGCCCAGAAGTGGCAAATCAGAGAGGTGAGCACTTGCCTAGGCCTGGGGCAGGAGCCAGGTCTGACTGCAAAGGGGCCCACGGGGGCTCTCTGGAGTGAGGGAGTCGCTCAGGACGGACCGCAGTGACAGCTGCACAACTTTACACGTTTACTAAAAAACACCATTGGACTGTATGCTCGCAGTGGGTGAATTTTAAAATATGTAAGTGACATTTTAATAACGCTTTTCAAAAAAATAAGAAAAGCACACCGTGAGAAGCACACCGTGAAGGTGTAAGCCGGGCACATAGCGTAGAAATAATGATGATCAGGCTGGACGCTGTGATCGCAGGAAACAAAACAATTTGGAATTTACTAATTTAAGGTAAATTTAGCAGCTAGCGGAATTCGGGTTAGACGTAAAGAAGGACTTCAAAAGCTTTTTAAACGTTTAACGCTTGTTAAACCCTACAGTTTGAAAACCCATCCCAACTACCATCTAGTGCCTTTTCTTCATTTTGACCCTCAGCTTCCAGAGAAGAGGAGTGCAGTTGAGGGCCAGTCAGGCCTCTTCTCGCCCGGTGGCTGCAGGGCCTCCAGCCATCACCAGGAACACTTCAGAAGAGGCGGCTGTGGGCAGCTGTCCATTTTGCCGTTCAGCACCTGCTCTTCCCCCGCTCTGGGCGTTCCTTTCCATTTCCCAGGCTTGTATGTTACGAGTACATTTGGTGTGTGTTTATGCTCGATGGCCACCTGCATTTCCTGCCTGGCTATCCTGGGGTCCAGTCTGGCTGCAGGAGTCCTGGGGACATTTTCTTAGGGTGGTGGGCATGCAGGAAGGCAGGAGGGGCTGCAGGGGCGGGAAGGGCGGGGAGATGCCCCAGTGCGGCTCCCGGCGTACCCGGGGCCGGCCTGCACCCCTCCTGCAGGGCCAGCTCCCCTCGCCCGTCTTCACTGCTTATGTTGTGGTTGTTGTTTCTAGGACCCAATCCTTCCTACGAAGGCCTGACCCCTCCTTCCCTGGGAGTTTTATTCCACCAGAACTTTCCTCCTCAGTCTTCCCACCTGGAGAGACTCAGGGTGACCTATGGAGGACCCCAGACCGGCTCCCTCACTTTCTCTCAAGTGGAGCAGCGTCTGAAGACAAAGGCGAGAACCTGGCGGCGTCTGCACAGCATCTGGACTAGAACAGCCGACCCTGTGGCTCCACCTCCACGGCACTCCGGGGAAGGCAAACACTGAGACGGTGGGACGTTCAGGGGTCGCAGGGGTGAGCATGGGGGAGGGGGGAGGCGAGGACGGAGGATCCGGGACAGTGACACTGCACCGCAGGAGACTGTGATGGACACACGTCACCAACCCTCGTCCCAACCCACAGAACGTTCAGCACCAAGAGTGAGCCCTCGTGTGAACGCGGCCTGGGTGGTGACGACACCGCCCACTGCAACAACGGGCACAGGTGGGACGTTGAGCGGGAGGCCGGGCCAGGGCCACGTGGGCAATTTCTGTACTTTCTGCTCAATTTTGCTCTGAGCAAAACTGAGAAAAACTATTCAAAAACTCCTACTAAACTACTCTAAAATAAAGCAAATTAAATTTTAAAAACATAAACTAAAAGGATTGGGTCAGTAAGTGCCCAAGTCCCCGTGGGTCACCCCACTTCTGCGTGGCCATGCCCAGAGTGCAGCAGGTCACTCACCTGGCCTCTCCTCACACTCAGGTGCTGGGGGCAGGTAGGGGGCAGCACCAGTCACAACGCAGGGTTAGTCCCTCTCCGACATCCCTTACTGCTCGGAACATCAGCCTGGTCCACAAGCCCACAGACGCACAGGGCACCCTCCAGCCCCTTCATCATCTCTCGGGCCCAGAGATTTCTAGGCCGCTGGACAGCCCACACTCATGCCCTCGTCCCCACACCTCTGCCCGGAGTTCCTCCCAGACCAGACCCTCCGTTCTCCCTGCTGGCCAGCTGCACCCACAGAAACCAGAAAGCTCACAGCAGCTCAGTCTTTCAAGTTCACGGCTCCTGGCCTTGATCCCCAGACTTCTGCACGACGGAGGGGCCTCCTCAGAGCTCACAGCGTATTCAAAACAGAACTCCTTCTGGTTTTCCCAGAGAGACGCCGCAGCTCTAAGGCCGATCTCACCAAAAGGCCTGGTCAGCACAAACCCTTCTAGATTTACACACGGGCCCTGGAGAAAGCCACACGGTGTCCAGGAGGAGCTGGACTGCAGCCTCCTTTTTGGCACCAGAGTGACATCTAATACCCTCCACAGTCTTGTTTTGCAGCTTGAACTGTATATTCCCCAAGGCCCCCGGCTGAGTAAATAAACTGAGCCAGGGGTGGGGCACCCAGCTTCGCTCAAGGCCGGGCTGGTCCGTGGACCTCCGTATGGCTCTGTCTGCGACGCAGACAGTTGTTCTTGCCCCGGATGATGGTCTGATTCTCACGTTAAACGTATTAGTTTGACAGAGGGCCAAGAAGTGCAGACTCAAGAATCCGAAACGGCCTGTTTTCCTCAGCAAGGCCCTGGCACAGCCAGCGACCCTGGGAGATGGGAAAGGGCCCGGCTTCCGTTTCTGCGGCCTCCCCGAGGAGCAGGCACGGCTGGGACGCCGGCTTTGATGTGGAAACCGGAGAACTTCCGTACCGCTGATGCTTCCGCGGGGACGCCGCACGGGGGACCTCGGCCCAGGGAGCCCCGGACTGTGACGCCTTACGAGTCGGGGGAAAGGGACAGTGGCTCCGGCCTCCTTCCCAGGGCCTCTCAGGAAGTCCCAGGTGGCTGCTGGCCTCTGTCTGCTCACAGCCGCAGGAGAGGGACCTTGGCAAGGCTGGTATCCCAGGGCCAAGGGTGGGCTCCAAACGTGGTGGCCCCCAAAACTGGAGGTTGTTCTTATTTGTGAAAACCCAGCCGAAGCCACAGGACCACGAACTTGCAAAAGATCCTCTTCTCTGTCCTACAAAATGAAGGTCGATTTCCCAAAGCAAAGCTCAGGGAACCCAAGGGAGAAGTTCAGTCTTGTACTGGTTCTCACCCACCACCCGACCCCGCCTGCGAGCCCCTTCAGGAGAGAGACTGGGCTGCTGGTGGCTGTGCCCATGGCGACCGGCAGAGGCTGGTCCCTGGTAACCATAGTAACGGTGCAACCGACGTCTGCATGAATGAAAGAGGGAAGGAAGGAACACACCAGTGAGCCAACCAGAGCTCACTTCTTTCAGCAACGCTGACCAGCTCGGTAGCTATTAAACACCAAAGCCGGGATTTGCTTATATCATGAGGCTGAAACATGCCTAAATTTTAGGATGGACTCCAGAATTCAACCTGCGAGAACAATGTTTTTCAAGCTGCAGGTCTCACCCCATTCGTGGGTCAGGAAACCCACTCAGTGGGCTGTGACCCGCACTGTTCACAACAAAATAGAGGCAGGAAATGAATGGGCACCCGGGAAACTCACTGGGGGTACGGAGCAGATCAGAGCAGGGGGGAAAGCGTTACTTCGTCTTAGTGACATGCGTGGATGAGCGCTAACTTGGAACATAACGTGTATTTCTTGACGTACACGAGCCTCAGGGTCTGAAGGTGCCGCGCAGAGCAGGCCCCCCCCGACCGCGTCCTGCAGCCTGGCCCCCCGGGAGCCACCCAGGGCTGGGAGGGGCTGCTGCAAAACTCTTTAGGAGGCGTTCAGTTGATCTCACCACGAAGGCTTCACCTAAGCAACCGCTCTGAGTGAAAAGCGTAGGTCCCTGCAAGTCTGCCATTTGCTGTTTGAAGGCGAAGAAGCCACAGCTGTGGCTAAACTGGTCTCCCCTCAGGGGACGCAGAGACACACGGTCCAGAACCCCGTAGAAGGAACTGCAGGCAGGGCCTGGGGCCCCCACGTAAAGTCTTGGTTCCAAAGTCCTATTTTAGGAGGAGAAAGTCCAAGGCTTGGAATTGGACGCTTGAACTCTCAGAGCAAGAAAGGCCTGGAAGTCAGTGACCAGCCCCCGTGAGCCCTCCGTGCGGGTCACTCCCAGCCACAGGGTCTCACCTCCTCTCAGAAAAGCTCGCTCCATTCTGAGCAGCTCTAACCGTTCCAGCGTTCTCGCTTCTATGCGGCACGAGACCCTCTCCTGTCCCTCTCGATGACTGATCTCAAAGCCAAAGGGAAAAGAATTCTGCCTCCCTTTCAAGTCCCTAAACTGACTAATTCTAAAACTGACTCAAAAGGTCCGACCGCCGAGTGGCTGTATGCCCCCCGCCCCGTCCCCGCTCGCACCCCTCGTGGGACTTGCTCATAACGCACGTCCTCCTGAGGCCCACCCTGGTTCTGTCGTTGGGTTGGTTTTATATGAAACAAAATGAGCAGAAAAGCCGAACTATTACATGAATTTAAGGAAACCAAGTGCCTTTAAGACGAACTTTCTCGACAATACCGACATCCAGCCTCAGGCTCCCTTAGGAGGAGAGAATGGAGCTTCTGTGAGCACAGGTGCCCCCCCAGGGAACACGGCCCCAGGTCGGGGGGGCCACAGGGCGATCCCAGAGCGGGCGCCCCGGCCCCGGGCTCCAGGCTGATTTCTGCGGCAGAAATGCCCTCTGGTCTCCAGCCAGCACGCCTCCCCACATCCACGGCAGCCTCACCACTCTCTTTCCTGGCTGCTCTGAGCACAGCTGACGTGCATGCAAATTTGCTGCAAGAAGTCCCCCCCCACAACCGTGCTGCTGGCACTGAGAGTCTCAGGGTCTCGGGACCCCAGCGCCCGTCTCGCCGACGTGGAAGCCGTCCGCCTGGCCCCTGCTGGAATCCTAACTAAGGAAGGCACCTACCTTTACAGCCTGGAAGATTCCATCTGGGCCCCAGAATTCCCCATCCCAGCCCTCCGCCCACTTCTCCTCCCTCCTCACCAGCTGGATTTACTCTCCAGCGTTCTGAGTCAGGCGGGACAAGGGTCTCACCACGCCGGTCACCCCAGACCCCAGGCTCCACACAGCTCTGTGGCCCAGCAACCCTGTGGGCCCACATCAGACCCCAGGAGAACGCAGAGGCTGCCTTCCCCAGGTGTAAAACGCCCCGCCTGGAGTTGCTACGCGAGCTCTGAGGGACCTCTTAGGCACTCCGCTGTGTTTCTAAGTAGAGGTGCATTTGTGAACACCCAGCACGATGCACAGCCACACCCATTCTTACTCAGAGGCCACCACCACGCCCTCAGCATCTCTCCACCCCACCCCACCAGCCTGAAGGTCGCCAGATCACCCGACTACTTATTCAGGGACTCAGTTTGGCCCCTGTGCCGGGTCTGGGCACCCCGACGGCACTGGACGTGTGAGTCTCGGACGGTCCAGACCAGCCGATTCACCACTGGACACCACCCAGGGACCTCCGCCAACTCCACACAGAACCCAAGACTTGCCTGGCTGAGCCCGGCCCGAACTGTTCGCCCACAGAATTGTGCACTATAAAAAACACAGCTGATAACGTTAAGTCACCAGGTTTTGGAGCAGCTGCAAGTAACCAGCAAGCTGCAGGACTGGCTTCGTCCTCGGCTGCGAGGCCTTCTGGAACAAAGCCCCCCAAGTACCGCCGGGCCCTTGGATGACAGACACTTCTTTCCCAGTCCTGAGGCCGGACGCTGGCAATCCAGGCGTCAGCAGGGCTGGTTCCTCCTGAGGGAGGTGCCGCCTTCCCCGTGTCCTCACGCCAGGTCCCGCTGTCCCTGCCTGTCCCTGATCCCCTCTTCTTATAAGGACCCCGGTCATTGTGGACAAGAACCCGCCTTACTGAATTCATTCAACCTGAATAACTCCTTATGGACCCCCGACTCCAAAAGAGGTCACAGTCTGAGGCGCTGGGGGTTAGGACTTCAACACATGAATGGGGAGGGGGCGTGATTCCACCCACAGCGTCTCTGGAAGTGCTCCGGTCACCGATCCCACTGTGGGGTGGGGTTTCCCACACGACCAACGACTCTGACACCAGCCGGGTGTCCCACAGTTCGGCTCAGTTTTGACACCATCTGCACAGAGGAGGTCCAGGTCCTGCAGTGAAAGGTTCACCCCACGAGACTGCCCACCCCCCTCCAGATGCCAGCTGCAAACCTGTTATCACCGTGTCTCCGACCAACTGGCTGTGAATCAGAGGTTCCAGTGACCCCCTCCCTGGACTTGATTACTTTACTAGTGTGGCTCACAGAGCTCAGGAAACCTGTTTGCTCATGGCATTACCAGTTTATTACAGAGGAATTGAAGGGGGTAAGAATCAACAGCCAGGGGAAGGGAGACCTGGAGCAAGGTGTGGGGGGCGGAGCTTCCGCGCCCTCGCCAGGTGCGGCGGCTCTGGCCCAGTCTCCACGTGTTCAGCCTGGAAGCTCTCTGAACTCTCCCCTTTTGGGTTTGTATGGAGACTTCATTACTTAGTCGTCACAGATTAAATTACGGCCAATGGTGATTGATTGGATCTCCAGCCTCCCCTCCCTGGAGGCAGGGGGTGGGACTGAAGTTCGGACCTGCACTCACAGTTGGTTCCCAGGCAACCCCCACCCCATCCCACCCTTCTTCCCCCCAGGTGCTTCCAAAGTCACCACATTAACGAAAACCCAGTTGTGGGGGAAGGGCTTGCTAAGAATAACAAGACACCCATTTCACCTTTCTGGCTCTGAAGTGACGTCAGGAGCTGCGGACAAGAGAGTGAAAGTGATGACAAAGACGCCCCTTCCCTTATCGTCCGGGAGACGCCGTGGCCCGGGGGGCCGTGAGCCCGGAACCGGAACCGCGGGTGAACCTACCGTGGACCCCAACAATGCCACAGCCTCCTTAAAAGACAGGGTGCCGAACGCCACCCACACCCTCCGCCCCTGGTTCTCACAACTGCTGTAACCAGAACCACTTCTCGGGGTTCCTGCCCGGGCCCCGCCGTGACAGCGTGTCCCAAACAGGCTGAAGTGATACTCATGGACAGGAATGAGGATCGGTCATGATCATGCAAGCTCCTTCTCGTGCACAAGGGGTCACCAGGCCCTGCCTCCCGATGTGCTCATGACACAAGTCCCGGGGGCCCAGAGAGCAGCGGGTCCAGGAGGCTGGAGTCCTCGGCGGTGCCCGAGCTGTGTGACCCTGGCCACTCTGCGTGCTGGGCTTTGCTGGCACCGGCACCCAGGGCTCCGGGCTGAGCCAGGCCCGAGTGCCCCGCTGCAGACACGGATGCACAGGTCACCCCATTCCCTCCCCGCTGCCCTGCAAGCCCTGGGCCTTTGCCACGTGTGCGGAGCTGTGCGGAACCCGGCCCCCTGCCTCTCCAGGGCCTGGACGCCAGCCCGGCCCTCCCTCCACACGTGCCTGCACTCGGCACACAGAGCCTGCATCGGGTTTATGCAGAGTGGGGAAGCCGCCGGCAGGCAGCTCCTTCGGCTGGGGCTGCAGGACAGGGGCCGGGAGCAGGTGTCCGTGAGCCTCCTAGGAGCTGGGATACAGACCAGGCTTCCGTCAACAGAACTGGACCCTCCCACCCCCAACTCGGCTCCCCGACAGGTCACCTCCAAGCGCCCACCCCAGCCACCCTCCCCAGCTACCGGGCTGTGTTCAGGAGCCCACCTTCCCCAGGGAAGAGAAGTGAGCTCGCTGGCTCTGCCCCCAGCTGTTTCCCCGTCTGGCCTCAGGCCCTCCTGCCACAGAGTCCATCCCACCACAGGGCTTGGAGACTCACAGGGTGGCTGGGACCAGCCCGGGGCCACCTGGTTCCAGGTGGGCAAGATGCCATCTGCTGGTCTCTGCTCTCCCCAGGCCTGCGTCCCCACTGGGACTCTGCCACACTCTGGTGTGGCCAGGGAGTCTGGGTCCCAGTGTGGGCTTTAAGAGGCCTTGGCAAAGGGACTGGGGGTCTAACTCCCTTCAAAGCAACTTTATGTGATACAGGAGGGCCTTCTGCACCACAGGCTCGTCCTCAGACACAGGAAGCCCCCCATCAGCATGGACCACCCTGAGCAGGGGGCAGTCAGCATTGGGACCGGTGACACAATTGACTAGACGGTTCCCTGGGACCTGGCAGGACAGGCACTCTATTCATTTTACAGAGGTCAACTATTTGGCTCCTCCAAGGTCATTGAGCTGGGCGTGGGGTGGCCAGCAGACCCTCACAGCCCACCCCTGGCAGCCACGCCCCACTCTCCTTCTCCCCCCGCCCCCGTGCCGCAGCCTCACCGGAAAGCAGGGACATTGCCAGGGCCGGACATCAAGGCACCTGCAAACCCCCTGGGCCCCTTGTCCACTCATCCCCGGCTCCAAACTCAGCCTCCACGGGTCTCCTGTGAGCAGGGAGCTGGCCTAGTACAGCCATTTCCTTCGCCAGCAGCACAGTGTCAGGCTCTGTCAGGAGCGGACTCCGGAGAGACATCCCAGACAGAAGGCCTCCCTCCTGGCCAGCCTCCCGCACCCTCGGAGCCCCTCCAGCAGCAGGGGGAGGAGCCCCTCCGGCCCCGCAGCAGGGCAGCCCTGGTGAGATGCCTCCGGGGGGCGGCTTCCTCCGGCTGCCAGAGGGCAGATACCCAGCAGGTTGTGTGTGGGGCTCTGCTGTCCAGGGAGCCACATCCACCACCTTCCCAACAAGGCTGGCCTCAGGTCAGCGCCCAGGACCCCTTCTGGGCTCTGTGTCTCAGTCAGGAGTGGCCGATCCTTCGAGGTCCCACCCGCTGTTAGTTAATAAGTCTTTATGTGAAGCTCCCTCTGTTCAAATCAGGAAGTGCTTTCTGCCTCCTGACTGGGTCCCGGGTGCCCAAGTGGTTATCCTTTTACCCTGAAAAACAGCATTGGGTTTCCAGACCCAGAGGAGGGACCATGCCATCTAAGGATGTGGAAATAGCGCCACATCAGGGACAGCTGTGTAGGATCAAGGGCAGAGAAGGACGTGTGCCAGAATGACCTGCTGCCTTCGGGTTCCTGATGTGCTGGCCGTGGAGATGGGCTTGGCCCTGCTGGGCTGGACTCCGAAGTTGGATGGAGAGACAAAAACAGGCAACAGCTGTGTCGGGGGGACAGGTTCCAACCCAGCCTAAGAAAGAAGAACCTTCTAGACCTTCCAGCTGCTTGGACAGGACACGCTCTGCTTCCACTGGCCTGGGGCTGCCCAGCACCCGAGCTGAGTGAGGGCAGCCAGGCTGGACAGTCGCCCGGGGAGGAGTTGCAGAGGGCACTGGGGTACGATGGAGAGGATTTCCAAGAATTTCTAAGAGATCTGAACAAACAGAATGGAGAGCGGAGTGTTGCAAAGACAAGACAGCCAGAGAAAGCTAAATCGTAACGTTGGAGGTCTGACCTAAAACCTGGGTCTCCGTGTTATGCTAACATGGTTGTAACTAATAACGTCAGTGTAAAAACAAGTTTCTCACCAGTTTTTAATATTTGGCTCTGGTGTGTCTGCCTGGCTGAGAGCAGTGCATCAGCATAGTGCCAGAAACGCTGTTCTGCTGGGATTCCACCTACGTTTACTCGCATGAGCAAAACGCACTCTCCACCAAGGTAAAAACAGCGCTGCCAGCAAGTGGACGGTACAGTTCTATATTTAATTTTTAATTTGATCATAAAATCTCATCTGCCATTTTTTAATCTTAGGAACCCCAGGGCTGTGTAACAGACATTTATGAAGCACTGAAGTGACTGTGAGGCTGTTGAAATAGTTAGCACTAAGTGCACGTGAATTTAGTTCCATAAATGTCCTCCTGGACTGCACCAGACAGAGGTCCCCTGGACACCGAGCGGAGAGGCTCGAGCCTTGGAGCATCTTTGTTTCCCAATCATGGGCAACGCGTTCGTCTTCACCAATTTAAGTCAACAAGCCTGAAAGTTACACAAAAAAAGTCCGACTAATCGATCTACTAATTTGAGCATTTATGACCCGTCTTCTGCCAGGCACTCTGCATACGGCAGCGAGGGGACACGTGGCCCTGCCCTCACGGGGTGAAGAGATTGTGTCTCCCTACACACATGGTGCAGACTCCGGGCGTGTGTCAAGCAAGGCGCCCAGGAAGCAGAGTCAGAGGGTGAGTCCGCGAGGTTGGGGCAGAGGGGAGGGGCAGGTGGAGGGAATTCTTGTACTTGTCACACAAGAACACCGCAGGTTCCCGGATCTGAAGCCACACTCGTGTGCGGTGGCAGGAGGCCAGGGTGGGCAAGGGCCCCAGAGCTGAGCAGAAAGGCATGCAGGGGCGGGGGGACCACATCCAGGGCCCTCAGGAGCCACGCAGACCTGGAGCTTCATTCTCCGTCTTATTTAACTTCAGCCTCTTCATCCTCACTCTCCAGCTCAGCACCATAATCCATGAAAGTGCGTGCGTGCGTGCGTGCCACACCTGCACACAGCGCACGAGTCTGTGTGTTCACTGGGTCTGGATGTTCATCCGAATCAAAAAATGTGGGAAAAGTGTTCATCGTCTGTAGGCTAGGAAACCACAGAAGGCTTCAGTCCAACGATATGGCCAGATTCCATTTCAAAGTTCCACCCCTACTGCAGAGAAGAAAGTGGGCCAGGGAGGAGGGAGCCTGGGGTGGGGGCGCCTGCATGCCTGGGGGGAGGCCTGGGCAGAGCCAGACGGAGACGTGGACAAACCCAGGAAATACTCAGGGAAAGAAACACTGTGACCAGGTGACACCGAATGTGCCACGTGAGGTCTCAGCAGGAGTCCCGCCTGCCTCCCAGGACTCTGGCCTGAAGGCCGCTTGCATGTGGGACCGTCTTCCACAAAGGGAGTCACGTGGGGGATGCACGCTGGCTGGGGAGGAGAGACTCCCTTTGGGGGACGTCGAGGTAGAGTTTCCGCGGGACAGCAGCCTGGGGATGCTGAGCCAGCACAGGGGACGCGGGCCGGGGGCTGGGGAGAGAGATGAGGACTGGAGAGCGTCTGCTCAGGACAGCGTCCTGAGCTTCTGCGCAAACCCGGCGGCACGTTGCTGTTTGGTAACAGATGTGACCACTGCCCCTCGGGACTTGCAGAAACTGACATTTGAATAAAAGTGTGATCCCAAGAGTGGGGTCAGTTTTAGATCAGAGAGCATGGGCTGAGAACGGCAATCGAAGACTGAAACAGAGGAAGAGGAGTCGGCAGACAGACCAAGACAGAGAGAAACTCCACTTGCCCTCAAGAGCCACGGGGAGGAGGGTGCAGGCTCAGGGCGGACGCAAATCTGACTGCAACGCCACGGGACGCCACCTGCCGGACAGACCCTCTTCCTCCCTCGGGGCTGCCCTTGGGTCGAACCTGGGGGGCAGGGGAGCCCTCTGAGCCCCAGGATACGAAGTACCAGCAGTCACCATCGCCATCATGAGAGCCAAGGGCCAGCACCAGAAACCACAGTGGCAAAAATCGACAGGTCACCATCCAGAACCACCCTTGTTTCAGAGGTCAGAAACTGGACAAGGGCTATCCCAAAAGACAAAACAGAAAAGACAGTAAACTTGAGAGTAAACTAAAAAACAAAGCGGATGCGAGTTTCCTGCCGCTCCTAGTTAACTGCAGACGCTGTTGCTGTTTGTTCATTCTCTGCTCTCCATGCGGTGATGTAAAGATGATGCATTTAGTGCTTTTCTGATATTTAAGAGCTTCACAACCTGGGGAACCCCACTACCTCCAGGTGGTTGGCAAGTGTCCCCACACAGGGGGGTTAGCAGAGAGCTTCGCGCGTGAGACGTTACCTCCAGAGCACCGGCTTCTAGGTGATGGAGGCCCACCTCCCGGGGCTGAAGCATCGTGGGGCTCCCTGAAGAGGCCAAGTCACCACCGCCGTTGTTCGTAGAGTTTGCTGTGGTCACTGACTTAGGGGACAAGAAAACAGCAGCGAGGGATCCTGCGTCGCACACTGGAACAAAAAAGGAAAAATGATGTTAATAGAAAAATAACCCCTTATATGTGGAATCTAAAAAAATGATACAAATGAAGTTATCCACCAACCAGAATAGACTCACAGACACAGAAAACAAACTGGTTAACAGGGGGAGAGGGGTTGGGGAGGATAAATCTGGACTCTGGGATTAGTATGTTGCAGGAAAAACGTGTTACAGCTCAGTTGTGACAGCAACCTGGATCCAGGCGAGAGACCAAGCAGCACTCAGCTGGAGAACTCAGGTCTATTACACCAGCGGGCCCAGAGGAGTTAACACTGCAAGCTCTGGACCCTGGCTGTAGGTTTACACAGGCCTTTATAGGCTGCCAGTTTACACTTTGCAACATCCTATGCAAATGAGGTATAACAGAAGTTGACTAATTAGGAACAAGCTTTGTAGAAATGGACCAATCAGGAGTGAGAGAAATAACCAATCAGGAGTGAAGGAAATAACCAATCAGAAGTGAGCTCTGGGAACCAACAGAATTTTAGGGGCAAGTAAGCCGTTTCAGAGGCAAAAAGTGAGATGGAGCCTCTGGGCCAGGGAACCGGATGGTGCTGGCAGGAGAGTAGTGGCCCTGCCTGTCCTTTTATGGGGCTTCCCACCTCAAACAGACACACACGACTGTATGTGAAATCAATGAACAATAGGGGCCTCCTGTGCAGCACAGGGAACCGGCACCCTGCAGTAACCTATGATGGAAAAGAATCTGAAAAAGAATGTATGCGTATAACTGAATCACTGTGCTGTACACCAGAGACCAACACGACACTGTACATCAAATGTACTTCAATAAAAATAAGTTTAAAAAAATAGAGAAACAAATAAGGTCTGTATTTTAGTTAACAGTATTGGACTGACCTTCAGTCCCTGCCTTTGAATTAAACCCCAGGTGTGCCCTGTGTGGTCACCGGGGAGACGGGGTGAAGGTCACACAGGCGTTCTCGCCACCGCCTTTCCAGCACCTCTTCCCTAAGTCTAAAGTTATCTCAAAATGAGCAGTTTCTGCTCAAGTTCCAAGAAATGTTTAAAACCACCAAATAAAACTAATTAATTGAGACTCTGAACCCTCAACGCAGGTTTCAGAGTCTGAATCGCTCGTAACTGTTTTCTAATGGATCTTCTTTGCTTTGATCCTTGTGACGAGCTTGGGGGAGGTAACATCACATCTACGTCAGTGTGAGTCTTCGAGATACTCTGACGCTTCATTCTTCCAGGTTTTTCTGCGCTGAAACATGACAAGCCACCTTGTTTGGACCTGTCGCTCCAGGAGAAGCCTGGACTCCATGCCTAAGCATAAAACAACATGCAAAATAGCTCCACTGGCTCCTAAAAACACGGGTCTGTATTTTATTTTATTGTTTTAAATTTACGGCCTATTATTCCAACAGAATATTTTTGTACACTTTATTTTTAATATCTGTATCAAACTATTCTCTGCCCTTAGCCATCTTCTTTCTATCCATTTTCAAACGGTCCAGTTTAGGCTACAAACCCTCTAGATTCATGACACATTTATATAAAATGCACAGCCCCACACCCGTGCACCACCCGCCCCTCCTGCGTGGCCAGTTCACACGGCCAAAACATGCTGCTGAAACAAAGCACGGTGTGCAAAACACTGGACTGTCTCCTGTCGTGGCGATATCCGCACAATGAAGTCCGGCTGTATCACCAGGAAACACTTGCCTGCCTGTTCCATGTCGCCCTGTTATTTGTAAGTGCACCAAGTGTTTGCCAAAATCAGCAAAGTCAGCTTTAAAAACAGCCTGGATATTTGGCTCTGAAAGTCTCTTCTGGCTGCATTCTCACGTCCCTTTCCCAACTCTGGACTCGAATGGCGACCCCAGAGGCTCTGTGTCTGGGGACCTGCAGCTGGAAAGCCCTTTCATCTCGGCCCTCTTCATGGAAATGCGGGTCGCAGATGCATAATGTGCTCGGGCATCTCGCTGAGACACGGGGAGAGGGGCTCGGCAGGAACGGCGTTATGCAAAGTGGCCCTGACTTAACGAGAACGGTCACACTGAGCGCACGTTGACCCGTCCGCTAAAGGACAGTCTGCTCCAAGTACCCACCATGGAGAGCCGCTCCAGTCACAGCACAAGGAGGCAAGAGAGGAGGCTCCTTCTGGACCACGGGTGCGCGGAGGCGGAGTGATGCTGGGAGCCCATGCTGTCCCCCTCCACCCGCTGTGCTGTGACAGACGTGGTGTTGACATGGCAACACGGCCATGCCAGACACAAAGGCGCCTCCGAGGAGGAGCTCACCTGGCCTGTGGTCTCCCTTACCCGGCTGCCTGCGGCTGATTCTCAGCGTTCCCGGCAGAAAGTGGCTGTGCTGGGGATTCCACGGGGCACGCAGGGCAGGATAATCCTGGCCACTCACCAAAAACACATCCTTTCTTTTCCACTGGGACTTAGAGGAGAGGGTCCATCTCAGCCGGACCACCTTTAATACAATGCACCCCTCCAAGGACAAAGCATTCAGGACCCTGGGGAAAAGCACCCATGATGAGTGTCACCAAGTGAAAGACAGAAGTGTGCTGAGGCCTCTTACGGGGACGATGTTAAAGCCAGTCACTAGTAACTGCATCCCTGAAAAGGGCCCCTCATTCTGCGAGCCCCAGAAAGACAGTCCCTTCCGAGAACAAGCACGTGGCACTGGTCAGAGAGACAGCAACTGACAGGACAGTCAGACACGGGAAACGAGGCCGCTGACCTCGTCACAGACCCCGACGTCCCGCCGTGCTGAGCAGGAAGGAGGGACATTCCGCCCATGGATCAGATGTGGGGGGCACAGAGACAAGGAGGCCCTGGCAGCGCTGGACAGCAGGGGGCGACGTTGGCACATGCTGGTGGACAGCGCCCAGGCACACGCTGGTGGACGGCGCCCAGCCACTGCTGAGGAAGCCACGGACACACCAGCCACAAGAGTGGGCACTGTGTCCTGAAAGGGCAGGGGAGGCAGGGACAGAGGGGACATACCCAGCGTCCCTGGTCAGTTTGCTTTTGCTCAAACGGAACAAGGAATAAAGATGGAGATCGTGGTCACCCTGGACACAGGCAGGTGGCGCCACCATCCAGGATCACAGACAGACAGCATCGGCGGTCAGTTGAGCAGGATTTAGGGACAGAGAAGGACAACGGGACGGGGACTCCCCCACCCATGCATCTGCTCCAGCCCCTCACCTGCCAGAATCACAGCATCTCTTTCTTGTCTCTCTGAATAAATCTGGGCTCCTGGTCTTCAGATGCTGTCCATCTGAAAGCCAGTGTCCCTCAGCCCACACCAGTGAGAGATCTGGTGGCCAGGACAGAGGCTGAGTGCCCGAGTGTGCGGGAAGGGCCCGCCTCCTGTTTCCTGCACCGGACACCCAGTCCAGCGGGAGTCCTGCCAGACCTGCGTCAAAATGGACCCCCCCGGCCGCGCCCCGAGCTCTCCCACCACCCCTGGTCTGGCCACCACCACCTCTCACCTGAGCCACCACCAGAGCTCCCAGGTGGTCCCCTCTGGCAGCTTCTCCTCTCACTCCCAGGCCCCCATGATCTGACCTGCTACCCCTGACCTCCTCTCTGATTACTGCCCCTCTCGCTCAGCCCGGCCGAGCCACTCTGTCCCTCTGACCTCCCAGGCACCGTCGCACCACAGGGCCTTTGCACAGGCTCCCCTCTGCCTCCTGGGCTCTTCTCCAGCATGTTTCCGTGGCCCGTCCCTCCGTTTCCTGCCTCTGTTCTACTGCACAGCACTGATCACCGCCCAGCCGGCTGCTCGTCTGCCTCGTTTAGTGCCTGTTTCCCAGAACTCGAGGACCAGGTGGGCGGAGGCTCGCTGATTTCAGCTGGTGCTGTGTCCCAGGGCCTAGACCAGGTCTGGTCCACAGCGGGGCCGCACGAATCACTGGCCATTCACTCGCTGGTGAGACGGGTGAGCACCGCAGGGACCCTGCAGCTCAGGCAGGACAGGAGAGGGCCGGGGGTGCTGAGGGCCCTCTGGTGCCCGGGGCGCAGTGCCTCACCTCAGGGGCGAGGGTGGGCGGGGTGGCTTCTCGCACAGACTCCCCGTGTGCCTTCCGTGTCCTTATGGAGTTGTGTGTCCATTCCACGCGCAGAATAACTGCCCCTTTCGGGGTCTAGACTAGCCTGCTTCCCACGCTTGCGAGGGTCACAGGCCACCCACCTGGTGGCCTGACTGATCTGACTTCACCTTTAACCCAGCGCTGAAGGGACTAACGCTGTAACTGCTCACGTGCCGAGAGGCGAAGAACTCAGGTTTAGTAACTCTGCGGTGATTCAGAAAAGGAATTTGTGGGTTGCAGGGTTTTTGTAAATAAAGATGTTTTAACAGAACTATTACAGGAGGAGGGTGGGAGGAGCCCCAGGGCAGCGGCGGATCGGGCAAGCCCACAGTCCTCCCGGACCCGCCCCAGCTGCAGCTCCTGGTGCGTCACGTCACTTCCCACCAGCAGGCGGGGTTTTGTTTATTTAACCCGACGCTGCCTCCCCAGAGCCTAGATCGGGGTCCCACCTCCTGGGTGCAGTCTCGCCACCCCCTCCAGCTGTGCTGGGGACAGGAGGGGGTAAGGCCAGGGTCCTCGCAGGCCAGACCTTCCCGAGGCAGCTCCTGAGCCCCACTCCTGACCCCACGCCCATGCCTGTCCTGCTCCGGCCCAGGACGGCTCCCCCCACAGCCCCCCGGCAAGGTGGACAGAGCACCGGAGCTGCGGCCACGTGTCCCACCGGCGCTGACAAGGACGCCTCCTTGCCCTCTGTCGCCTTCGCCTGGGCACCCCCGTCAGACGTGGGGCAGGTGAGGGCTGCTCTCCCCAGCCCCGGAGACGGGGACATGAACACACCCGTCCTACCTAAAAAAATAATCGCTGGGAAGCAGCTTGTGTCACACGCACTGGGTGAACTGAGGGAAGGTTCTCTGTGTTAGTTCCCGAAGGCCTGCCGCCGCCCTGGGGTGAGGACATCACCCCGGCTCCGAGGTGCGGAAGAGGGGCTTGGAGGAGAAGTCATTTTAGCGTCACATGACCGGCGAGTGGCGCCCCAGACTCGGAATCGGGGTACACGCGCCGGCAAAGCTCACGTTCTTCCTACCGTGTGTGCCGCAGCTTCCAGCAGGAAGAAGGCCACTTCCAGCGTCCTGGAGGTCCGCACTGCGGGAGGGCCCCGGCGGGTAATCCAGGAGGAACCTCCATCTTTGTGCATCAGACTACACGCACCCTTACGTTAAACTGGACGAAGGCTTTATTGTGTTGACTGGAAACACGGCCCCTCGTGTGACCCAAGGTGGTCACAGTGACCCCTGTCACGGACTCGGCAGCGGCGTGGCCGCTGTTTCCAGCCCCAACCCCACCTCCGAGCAGCACATGGGCCGGGCGTCTCTCAGACCCCCTTCTTCACCAGCTTTCATCACACGTGTCTCCTGTGATGAAAGGAGACATCCTTCTCCGCTGGCCGTCGCCATCCCTGTTCCATGCCCACTAGTGACGCTCACGCTGGTTAAACGGCCACTAGTTAAGCCACCCCTAGGAAAGTCGGAAGCTGTTCTCTCGCACGTAGATGATTAGGTTCTGAACGTCAGACTCCCCTCCGCTCAGAGCTCCACTGGGGCCGAGGGCGCGTCACACGGTGTTTCGGAACGACCGCTGCCCTGGCCGCTCCCCGTCAAAGACGGGTTTGTTGTTCTCTATTTTTGAATTTTTCAACATCCATGAAACACAATTTGCCAGAATGAAGCCCCTCGAAGGCCTCTGGCGCTGAGGTCTGGCTGAGCAGGGGCGGCCCTGACAACCGGGCGTGTCTTCTGCTGGTGTTTTGTCTGATGGCATGAACTTCCGTCAATCCCTCTGCGTCTGGCCTGCCTCTGGAAAGCTGGTTCGGGCTGTTTTCCCCTAGACACCTGTGCCCTCGCCCCGCTGGGGGCGTCGCTCGGGGGTTCACACACATGTACTCTCAGTCTGACGCCATCTCTGATACGACTCAGTTCCTAAAGACTGAGTATTTTCCAATTTCCTGTGTCTGTGTCATTATTTCTTGGGGGTTGTAAGATCAAGAGCATAAATTCTTCCGCCAGAGAGACATTCTAGGACCATCTCTGCTGCTTCCTAAGGTCCCCGAGAGAGTGACAATCTCCCCACGTGCCAGCTTTCTTCTCTACAAAACAAAGACAGCGATGACATGTCCCCCACAGCCCCGCCGCGTGAACCCGGTGAGACGGCACAGTGGGGAGTCCACACGGGCACCAGGCGCTAATATTAGCTACTATTCGAACCAGGAAATTCTGACTTTCCTACCACAGATCAAACAAGAATCAAGACCAGAAAATGACAGCGAGGCTACGGGGTCAAAATCAGAAGAGGCACTTGGTACTGCGTGGGGAGCCTCGCGGCTCCGGGAGCACAGACCAAGGAGAGGTCCCGACCGGGCCTGGCCGTGGGGACGGCCCTGCAGCGCGGAGAAGGGAGCCGCTCCCTCCGCGGCCCTGCGAGGGGCCCCCGCTCCCGCCCGGGCGCGCGGGACCACGTTCGTGTGCTCAGGTCTGCAGCTCTGGCCAGAAGCAGGGGCTCCCACTTGTACTTAATTAAGTAGGAGTTTTATGAGGTGGACGGCAGTGCCCCAAGGGCCAGCTCAAGGCCCGGGATTTATGGAGCTCCAACTGCAAGCTGACAGCACACACAGCACGGAGCCACCTGACAAGGGAGTCAGAGTTGCAGGATTCTTTCCAGGCAAAGTGAGGTTCCCAGCCTCTGGTCGGGGTCACTGCTCACGATACCAGTGTGTCCAACAAGGAGGCACGTGGAAGGGAAGATGGGGGGCAGTGACCCCAGAGCACCCTGGGGGCCAGCCCAGCGGTCGAAGGCAGCAGACAACAGAGTTCTCACGGCTGGAGGCACCTGAATCAAGAAAACCAAGGACAGTGGGTCTTTGCTTCCTCCGTCTTCTCGGGACCAGATGGCCGGACAGGGCGCGACTGCTAAGTCTGGTGCAGGGGCAGGAGGTCCGGAGTCAGGCAGCCGGCTCCCAGCATCGCACAACCCCAGCCTCCGTCAGCCGGATAAACGGAGGCCTCAGGAATCAGAGACGCAGCCCGCGGGGGCGGCTCAGCCCAGTCACCACATCTGGCTTTGGGGAACATTTCTGAACGGAGATTTTAAGACGCACAGAACACCCTGATGAAGACGTAAAGAAATGCACCTGTAGACTTAACAAGCCTCCAAGCCCTAGCCCTAAACGAGTCAAAGGTCACTAGGATTTGGAAGCATCTGCCTTCTGAGACTTCACACCTCATCTCTCTGGGGAGCTCCCCCAGCAAGACCAGGAAGAAAGGCGAGACCTGAAACGAGCCTTTGTTCCCTAGGAACATCGTTATGATAAGACCGTGTGCTTCCCTTGCACTAATCCGTAACCCTCCAGCCTGATTCTAAGCCAACACGTGAACACACAGGACGGGGGCGTGGGAAAGGCCGTCTCCAGGGGTCCTTGGAGACGCTCACGTGTTTAAGCCAGCGTGGCAGGGCCAGGGCTCCCGAGACCCTGCAGGGGCTGGTTGGTGCCGAGCAGGTGGCCCCCGTCCTTGCCTTCCCGTCTCTCATTTGTTGTCCCCAGGGAATCACCATTATCGCCCCTTTCATTCTGAAAGGCATCTCGGTTTGGATGACAAAGTATGTCCTGACCTAGAGCTGGTCACTGACTGTGGAGATCTGACAGCTTCCAGGCCTTCAGGCCAGGGTTCCAGCAGCCACCACGGCCCTGGCTAAGAGGCGGCAGTGGGTGACCGGCAGCCCAGGCCCACCTGAGCCTGACATCATGTCAGCCCCGTGCGCGCCCCCTGGAGGGGCTGGTCTGCCGGCACGGGTGGCCACGCATCTTGTCCAGCGCCAGCCTCGTGGCCTCTCGGGCCACCGTGCTGACAGCGGGAAGCACTTCCCCAGCTTTGTGGTGCAAAGGTCAGGACTTCGCTCCGCCCCAGCCCAGCCAAGGGGCCTCCCTAAATCTGGGACAGCTCTTAGCTGCTCCACTTGGCTGTCACGGAAACCAGAACCAAAGGTCCCGTTCTCGTTAGGGTTCTGTAACCTTCACACATCCTGCTGAGAGATTTGGGGGATCTAGTTGCCTAGAAGTTCTGCAGAGCGGAGCATGGCTGGTGGGAGAGGAATGCGCAGCGTCCATGGCCCCACAGGGCCCCGTCCCTGTGTCCTGTGCGCGTGGAGAACACCTTGCCTCCCACCTTTCTGCAGTTTCCTGGGACATGCTGCACAAACACTCTTCAATTACCTCTAAGAAATGGCAGGATTTTCTGGTTACTGTGCTCAGGGGCCACCAGGCTGGCTCTGAACTGGGAACTGTGTTTCCCAAGCTGGAGTCTCTTTCTCAGTCTTTACTGGTCTGAGGCAATGAATGAGTCACGATATTGGAATCAGAGGAGCAGCATTTAGATCCTGGCTCTGTGACCGTGAGCATCTTAACTTCCCTAAACGTTCAAAAAAAAAGGGTAATACTGGAGAAGCAGAATAAACTGCTGTCATGGAGGGAGGGGCAGAGCTCAGGAGCTCAGGGAACAGAGGGGCGTGTTGCTGCCTTACGTAAAGGGTCAAAGCGTGTGTTCCGGTTTGCAGTGGCCTGTCCCCACCCCGGCCAGCCGACCCGGCAAGAGCCCGCCACCCCCTCTAGCCCACGGTTCAAGTACCACGCGGGCGGGTACTTTATATTCATGAATATGCCCAAAGGTCTAAGACGGAGGTATCAGTGTGCCCATTCTGCAGATGAGAAGACCGTGTCCCGCGGTAGTGAGAAATGTCCCAAGGTCGCAGAGTATGAGGTCGTACTGGGGCGGCACCTCCCAGCTCAGGGCCTCTCCCGACACCACGGCTCAGAACCGCCTTCCTGCCGTTCAGCTGGTCAGTGAGGCTCCAGAAAGGTCTGGGAAAGAAACGCCCACTGCCCGTGAGGATGGCCCAGTGCCTCCCTGCGGCCGCCGTGCCCTGCCTCGGCCCCCTGACTCTTTGGACCCCCTCCCTCCCCGGACCCCCTCCCTCCCCCAGCCCACGGTGCCTTCCCCCTCCCTGCAGCCCCTGCCAGCCTGCCGGGGGTCACCCGGTCCTGCCCGCCTGTCACGGGGTCAGCTCCGCCCCCGACTGGACCGCAGTCTTGGGAAAAGGAGAAACTCTCCATACAAAGCAAAGCAGAGACTGAAAAGCAGAGGTGATGGGGCCAGGCTGTTCCCAGCAACTCCTCTAGGACCGCAGCCCAAATTCCTCAGGGTGAGCAGCCTGTGGAACACTACCCAGCCCTGAAGAGGGAGGGCATCCTGACCCAGGCTACAACGGGGATGGACCTCGAAGACACTCTGCTCGGTAAGGAAGCCAGTCACAGACAGACAAGCCCTGAGTGATCCCACTTGTACGAGGCCCCAGAGCAGTCGGGCTCACGGAGACGGACAGTAGGACGGGGTGCCCAGGGCCGGGGAGTCAGTGTTTAGTGGGGACAGAGTTTCAGTCGGGGAGGATGGGAAGTTCTGGAGGGGGATGGTGGTGATGGGTGCACAGCGATGGGAACGTACCTAGTGCCACTGACCTGCACTCCTTAAAATGGTTAGAACGGCAAGCTTCATGGATGCATATTCTGCCGCACAAACACGCGTATATTAAAGACTTGTTTAAGTACACAGACAAGATGCATTCCCTCCTGCCCGTCACGACCTCAGGGCTGAGCCGGGAGCTGAAAGGCCAGCCTTCTGTTGGGCCCCTCACCTGTGAGGCCTAAGGGGCAGGCTGGCCCCACCCACCCCTGGGCCCAATGGAGACCCTGCAGGGACCCGAGGCTGGTCCGCCACCCCATCCCCACCCTGGCCATTTCTCTGCCGAAGTTCCACTCAGCTATTTCTGAGGGGCCTCTCATGTGAAAAAGAGAGAAGAACCTTCTGTAAGGCCAGGTGCGGGCGCTCACCAGGGTAGCCCGTGGCGTCACACATGCCTTCTCCCGCGGCCCCTTCGCAGACGCCGCCCCGGCTAAGTCGGCAGACGTGTGCTGTCAAGGCCTGACGTTAACTATTTTCTCTAAAATACGTAGCGTTAACTCATGAAAAACCCAGAAAACACGCGGAAAGCCGCACAGCTTTCTGAATCTTACAAGAGGGTGTGAAAATCACCCCCCACCGGTAGCTTTTTCCTTTCAGCTGCCCCGATTCCAAGTTCTCCTTCCCGTGTGATCCAGTAGCAGGCGAGCGCAGACGGCTGTCCAGCTAAGGCCCAAGCTCGAAGAGCAGGGGCAAGAGCGGGGAGCGCCCAAACCCAGGCCGGGCGCGCCCACCAGCCCTCCCGCCGCCGCCGCCGCCGCCGCGAGCTCTGGCCCCGCGCGCTGGGGAGAGAGGGAGGGTGTGTGCGGGTCAGAATCGCCCTGCTGCAGCGCGGGTGAACCTGGAAGTCACGCACTCGGTGAGCTCTGCCGGTCGCAGGAGGACAGGAGCTGGACGTTTCCCTCGTGGGAGGTCCCGAGGGCATCACATTCACAGAAGGTGAAACAGAGGCTGCCAGGGCCTGAGGGGTCGGGGTCGCGTTTGGTGGGGACAGTGTCATTTGGGAAGGCGGAGGGAGATCTGAGACGGATGGAGGGGACGGCTGCACGCCGTGAATGTGCTCAAACCACTGAACTCTCACTTAAAAACGGTTAAGACGGTAATGTTTATGTTCTCTGTTTTTCCACAATTAAAATATGTGAAGGTGGCTAATCCTGAGCGCCCCCTGCCCAACCTTGGAGAAACGCGTGGGCAGACAAGGGAGGGGACCCCCCCTGCACCCCTGGCCCTGCTGTCCTCCTGACCTCCTTCCAGCCGGCACCTGGCTGCTCTCCAGGCCCCTGGACGGCCATGGGGGCCGGGAGAGCCGGCGGGGCAGGGGCAGGTGGCATGTGCAGGCCGGGCTGCCCGCTCTCGGGTCCCCAAGTCCACCCTCCTCGCTGGCGCCGCACAGGCTGAGCATCTGCCTGTGGTACTGAATATTCACGCCCACAGAGCAGCCCTGACCGGACAGGCGAGCAGCAGCAGAGAGGGAAGTGCACACCTGGGGACCCCGGGTTCCGGGCCCAGCTCTCAGGCCCCCGGGCCCCTCAGGCAGCCCCACCGCCTCCGGAGCCTCTGTCTCCTTGTGGGTAAAACATGGGGAGAGGTAACCCCGGAGAGCTCTGGCTTCGCGCCCTTCTGAGATGTGGCCCAGCAGTGCAGCGCTCAGCCACGCAGGGGGCAGGTGGGTCCCAGCCCCTCCGGGGCCTCCGGACCCAACCCACCCCACCCACCCCCAACTGCACTCTCCTGGCGCTGGGGCGGCGGAGGAGCAGCCCCCGGGCCCTCTGCTCGCTGCGCCTGCCTTCTGGGCCTGCACCTGCTCTGCATTAACTCTGCACATTTGTGAGGTGGAGGGGGGCGCTAGCTTCACGGAGCCCTCCCTCTGACCGAGGCCCAGCTGGTCTCCTGGGGCACCCGGAGCCTCTCCTGGCCCGCCTGCCTCTCTGGACAGAGGAGAGAACTTGGGGCTGGCGCTCCGGGCCTGGAAACTCTGACTATGTCCCAAAGCCATTTCAACCATCGTGCAAGGAGCACTTAGACACTGGGAGCCGGTGAGTGGGACCACTCTGCTCTAAAGCCCTGGGGACCGGGCAGCTGGGCCCCGGCGTGGCCACCAGAGCCCGCCTCCATTTACCAGCAGGAGGACAGAGGCCATTCCTCTTCTTGGAATGCAAGCCTGTCACCCTGTTCAGAACCAGAAGCCTTCGGCTGCTGCCGAGCCCAAGGCAACAGGCACCTACCCTCAGGGGAGAAGAGGGTCTGTGTGCACGCACGTCCTCATGTGGGAGACACGCACACGTGTCCATCTGGGCACGCCTGCCGAGGCTCGGGAGGGGCAGGCTCTCCACCATCGCAGGACGGAAAATGCATCACGGCCGCGCTTGGCCCTCGTGCAGTATTTAAAATCCAGCTTTGAATGCGTGCAGTTCGGTGTTGTGGGACCACTTGGGGTTTTTAAACTGGCTGGCTCCGAGCCAGCCTGCATCTGCCTGCATGAAAGGGACCATTCTTTCTCCAGGGCCCCTGCCCAGCCCCTCCCCACACGCCCCCTCAGAGTGAAACCCGAGCGGGGCCTTTCCCGCTGCTGCAGAAGCCAGGGCACCCCAAGGCCCAGCCCCGCAGCACCCCCAGCCCACAGAACTCATGAACAGCGCCGAGACCCAGGGTGGAAACCGTTTGTCAGCAGCCCCGTATTTACAACTGCGAGCCGGGCCGGTCCCACCTGCGAGGCCATCGTTCAAGCCGCCAGCAAGTCCAGAGCTCCCAGGTCTGCGGGCTCCCCTCCCCAAGTTCTCAGCTTTGAAGAAACTCCGTTCCTCCACCCGGGTCTCCTGCCGAAGGACCGCGCTGACCTGGGGGCCCGTGAGGACGGGACGCGGCCACATTCTCGGCTGGAGAAGGCACCCCCAAGGAGCCCAGGCCGTCTCAGTCCCACCACTGCGGCCCGGGGCTGGACACCCCATCTCAGTCCCACCACTGCGGCCCGGGGCTGGACACCCCCTGCCGCCCCTGCGCCCCTCTTCCTTCTCCAGGAGCCCCGGGCTGCGTTTGCTCAAGTCTGCTCTCTCAACCCCCCATTTTCACTGTGAAACAGCTGAGCATCTCGTTGCCCTCGACTCGACTTTGTCAACCCCGTGATTTCCAGTTGTCATACTTCCCAGTCCTGACTCTGGGAACGTGCACTTCACCAAGTTTCAACCGACGGCCAGTGGTTTCACGTCATGTACTGCGTAACGCTGCCTCCGCGAGCCCTCCTGCTCGGACCCCGCTCCGCCCGGCAGTGCGCTGGTGCGCCTTCACCCCCATCCCTGGACTCCGGCGGCTGGGCTCTCCCGCGGAATTACTTCCTGGGGGTGAATTTCCACGAGTGACATGTGCCTCCACTGCTATAATCATCTTTAGGACTCAGTGTATTCCCACTTGCTTTTGGAAAAGCTTTTAACAACTTAACAACAACTAGCATTTTTAAACTGCAGCCTTTGGCAGGAATTAAATTGGTTTTTGCTGGCTTAGTAGCTTAAAAACTGATAACTCAAAAAAAGTTTTAATTTGCATTTCTCTGACGATCAGCGAAGTTTCTGTTTCCCTTAAACTCCATGCATTTTTGAAACAGCCCGTGGCTACACCATCATCCACTTTCTCCAGATTCTGCTTCAAAGCAAACAGGGCCCGAGGGGGAAAGGGAACTGAGATCAGTGAAAGCCCTGACTTTGCAGAACCAGCCACACGGCTCCATCGCTCCAGCTCGGGACTGAGCTGGGAGACGGGGGTGTGAGGAAGTCATCTCCCGGGGGAGACGAGACGGCTGCGAACCGTTTCCGCCCCCCTCCCGGGTGGGGGGGGGGTTCTGTGCTGACACCTCCTTCCTCCCCAGGGCCGGCTCCTTCTGGAGATCTCAAGGTCCCGCCAGCACAGTCACGGTTCCTGACCACGTGCCCCACACATCTGCTCCTCTGTACAGCTGTTCTGTCCTTGAAGACAACACCCCTGGCGCTCCAGGTTCCGGGAGACTTTCCAGGAGTGGATCAGGTGTTCAGTCTTTCCTTCCCACCAGCTCATCTGAGGCATCACTGACATGTGACAGGTGTAAGTTTAAGGTGTACCTGTGATGACCTGATACGTTACACGTTGCGCATGATAACCACCTCTGCTTTAGCGAACACCGCCTTCACATCGCATAATTACCATCTCTTCTTTGTGGTGAGAACATTTAAAATCCGCTGTCTCAGCAGCGTTCACAGACACAAGACAGTACTGTCAGCTGCAGCCCCACGCTGTGCGCTAGACCCCCAGGACTCTCTGCCTTCTGCCTGGAGGACTGTCGTCTGTGACCAACGTCTCCCCTCCCCCAGCCCCACCCCTGGCAGCCACCCTTCCAGGCTCTGCTTCCCGGAGCTCGGCCTTTTTGGACTCCGCATGTAAGTGAGATCACGCAGTCTCTGTCTTTCTCTGTCTGCCTTGTTTCACTTCGGGCAACGCCCTCCAAGTCCATGCGTGTTGCTGCAAATGGCATGAATGGCGGGATGTCCTCCTTTCTCGTGGCTGAATGATATTCCACGCGTATGTCACACCTTCTTTATCCACTCGGCCATCGACAGACACGTAGGTTGTTTCCATGTCCTGGGCATCACGAATGATGCTGCAATGACCACTGAAGTACAGATCTCTCTTCAGCGTCTGGTTTTCATTTCAGATCTATACCCAGGAGTGGGACTGCTGGATCATATGGTAGATTGAGCCTTAATTTTCTGAGGTTCTTCCATACTGTTCTCCACAGCAGCCGCACCAATTTACATCCCTCCCAGCAGTGCACAAAGGCCTGTTTCCTCCACGTCCACACCAACACGAGTCCGTTACTTCTTGTCCTTTTGAAGAAAGTGGTTCTAACAGTTGGGAGGTGGTATCCCCGAGGCTTTGAGTTGCACTTCCCCGATGAGCAGTGACGCTGAGCGTCTGTCCCAGGACCTGCTGGCCATCCACGTGTCATCTTTGAAAAGTCTTTCTCCTTTACAAAGGGGAACCTCAGGACCCTGGTCCAAAGCTTCCAGAGGTTAAACTGAATCGGCAGCTGGAAGCACTGCTCTGTAAACCCCGACAGCTTGGAGAGCCCTGTGGAGACCCAGACTCCAGCCTCACGGCCACGACACACACGCCGTGTCAGCCCCCCGGAGCGCCTGGGGCAACCCTGGCTCCGGGCTCAGAACTAGGTCCCTCCGAGCCATGGGGCCTTAAGCCATTAGAGACATCGGTGCCTAACTGTGGGTGCGCCCTCAGGCCAGCAGGGACTTCCAGGGGAAAAGGATGAGAAAGGTCGAGGGGACACCTTTAGGTTAAAAGAGACTTGCGTGACATCAAACAGTTCTGATGTGTGGGGCTCACATGGATCCTGATTCAAACAAACCAGCTACCGAAAAACAATGATGTTCATGAGATGAGAAATCTGAACATCTACTGGATATTTGATAACATTAAGGAAGCGCTGTTAATTTGGGGGGTGATAAAGGCATTAGGGTTGTGTTTTAATCCTCATCTGTAAGAGGTGAGTACTGAGTATTAACGGATGAAATGATACAATGTTCAGGGTTCGGGGGGTTCAAAATAGCATAAGAGGGAGGGAAGTGGCTGGGGTGCAGAGGTAACAAGAGTGGCCATGGCTGGCGCCCAGTAAGTGCACACAATCTTTGTCAATTATACCTCAATAAAGGCTGAACAACAAGAGGGGCCACTGTGAAGCTGTGTGGTGGGGACATGGGGGTTCATTATACCACCCTGCCTACTATTACATCCTTTCTTAACTCTCCATCATGTAAAGTTTTAAAAAGCGAAAGCCAGCGCCTTTTTAGCGTCTGTGGAATGGTAAATAGCGTCCTCTTGTGTTCTGTTAACACGCTGCATAGGGTGAGTTTCTCATCCGCAAGGCAGCCCTGCCTTCCGGGAAAGGCCTCGTGGTCGAGTCGGCCGTTCTGCGGCTGGTTCCCTCTGCTGCTACTTTGATGAGGACCTTTGAAGCATTATTCTTAAGGGAGATTAGTGAAGACCTTAGTTTCAGGGAAAATCTAAGGGTGAGCGCTTGTCCGGGAAGACACCTTGAGGCCCCTGGGAAAGTAATGACCACGCGGGAAGTACTGATTGCCCGTCAGTGTGCTGAGCACCTGCGTCCTCGCTGGTCCCGCCCTTCGCTCACAGCTGGGGACAGTGGTCCCCAAGTGCCCAGGAGCCAGGGCAGAAAGGGCACAACCCGCTGGGCCACCCCGCCCTGAGCCTGCCTCTTCCCAAGCCCGCCGCCCACAAGCCCGGTCTCGCGTCACGGGCCTTGATGAGAGGTCTCTGCCTAAAGAGTGACCCGAATCAGATGACAACTGCTCCCTGAAGGGCCTCCTTGGCCAACAGCCTGCCCCGTCAAGGCCACGGGAGGAAGGTCAGAAACAGTCCATAGGGACACCCTGCGAGTCCCCGAATGATGAGTGTACGTGGCAATCAAGGCCCCATTTCCCGGCACAGGGGTGTCCCCTGAAAGATACAGCTGACGTTTCGCAGGGTGAACTCAGATCAGCACAGCGTGACGGCCGCACGGAAGGGACGCTCTTGGTTTGACAGTCAATGAAAACAAGGTTACAAAATAAAAAACAACAACATGAACAGTAAAACCCCGCTTTCTAACACATACGTGTGAACACGGGAAGAAAGAAGAGACTGGGAAGGAAAAGGCCCAAGGCCTCAAGAGTAGCGATGCCCGACGGTGCATCGCGGGTGGGTGTTTGTTTGCTTTTTGCAACTATTTTTCAGTGAACACACTAACAGTTAAAAGCTACCATTTAAAGTTAAAGAGACGGTGGTGTCCCACTGGCAAAGGACTGCAACGTAGTCCATTTTGTTGGGACTGCGTCCTGTTCAGGGGGATTCCGGACGCACAACCTCCTGGCGCTCGGTAGACCCAGTGGGTTAAAGGGGTGCTCTCACCCCACTGCGCTATTTCGTAAAGCCTCCTTCAGCAATGGGCCCAAATACCTCCCCACACAGCCAGCATCTTCTGCTTCCCTCCTCACTGCTCCCTGTGTGCTCTGATTAAGGCTCCTTTCAAAATAAAAAGCGAACCACTCAGGGAACGTACACACCACTTAAAAGTAAACAAACCACCATGCGGCAGGCGCTGCCAGGCAAACGGCCCTCTTTTAAAGAACGGCTTTCCTGGGCCAAGGGGGTGAAGGCTTGTGTGAAGGAAGGAAGGAATGAAATGATTTGGCTTTGCTTTCAGTACCACTGTGCCGTTTGCAAAAACAACAGAGACCCCAGAACTGTCCAGAGTCCATTCCTCCGGGCCGCAGAGGCAGGACTCCAGGCACCTGGGTGGTCAGCGTCCCACGAAAGGCGGGGGCAGTGGGCCCAGGGAACCTGGGGAGGAGGTCATCGCCCAGACCCGGGAGCTTCATTCAGGAATGTTACCAGGAACTGCGCGGTGACAGCGGGTTGCGTTTAAACCAGGCCATGCTTCTGGGGGAATCCAAGTGTGCCCTGAAGAAGCTCATGAACTCTGAACATAAAGTGAGTATGTGTTTCTGGATCTGCTTACAGCAGAAGTAATGAATTTTCCCACCGTCTGCGAGAGCACAGGACAGTTTGGGCAAATGTCTGTTTTACTTGAATCGTCTGTTGTTGGAACTGCTCGTTCCGACAAAATCTTACGTGTCACCTAACGGATCAAAGAATGATCTCTGCCAAGTTTCCCTTGGTTTTCAACCTCATGCTCAGCGATCATGCTTTGGGGGGTTCGTTTCTTTGTGTCTACTCCATGAGCGAGCAAAAATCACTTTTAAACCAAAAATGAATAAATAATAGACCTTAGCAATTGCCTTAAATTGCGAAATCAATAGAGACAAAGACCAAAGGAGAAGCCAGGGCGGTGGTGGAGAGTGTGGAGCGGGGGTGTTTTTTGGCCGCCTCACCTCTGCACCCTGTCCGCCCGTCCTAAGCTCAGACTCAGTCCCCGGAGGGCGGAGTGTCTGGTCCCAGAGCTGCAGCTCAGAACCAAGGGCCCCTCTCCCAGAGGCTGGGCTTGGCTCCGATGAGCACGGGCAATGAGCTCTTTCCTTGAGTGAGACCCAAGGGTCCTAGGCAGCCCACCGGGTCTCAGCTCCCTACCCGATGTCTGTCAAACCACAAAGACGGCCAGGGAGAGTGCTCTGCCCAGCCAGGGGAGAAGGCAAGCCTGCTCTGATGCCTCTCGGTGCCCCACAGTGGACACCACCTCCAAGGTCCCAGGAGCTTCAGACACCTTGTAACAGACACACCCGTCACCACGCTGGCTGGAGTGTGTGCACACGGGGGCCTAGATGCAGACCCACCCACTCCACTGCCCGGCTGCTGCGGAGGAAGGAGCGACTCTGCCCAGGCTTGTCCCCGACTAAGACTTAGTCACAGAGCCCTGGTTTTATTCGGGAGTGGCAACATGTCCAACCGACAGACTGTATTGCCCAGGCTCCCTGACAGCTAGGTACTGCCAGGTACCTACATTCTGCCAAGGAGGCAGTGCCTGCAGGAGTTTGGGACAGATTTCTAAAAGAGAGAACTCAGTTGTGTAGTGAGTCCATTTTGCCCATTTACCACTCCTTTTTCCTGCTGTCTGGAATGCAGGTGCAATGGCAGGAGCGCCATTGATTATCTTGGACCACGAGGTTACCCTGAAAACGGAAGCTATGCACCGAGGACATAGGAGCAGAAAGGCAGAAGAGGCCTGGGTCCCTGCTGACATCGAGAAGCTTCCGCATCAGCCCAGAACACCTCCACATGGACCCACTTCACACCACAGAGAAACTCCTGCGTGTTTAAGTCGCTGTTACTGGGGGTTTTCTTTTGTATGCAAGGAACGAAATCTTAACCAGAGGAAGGAGAGTAACTGCTTGGGAGAGTTTATTGGTATTTCTGCTGCTGGAGTTCACCGGCCAAACTTCCACCTCCCCAGCTGCCGCTCCAGGAGGAACATGATCTACTACCTGATGACCATCGGCAAAACTCCCCTTCCACCGCGGGGGTCCTCCTGGCCCCAGAACCGCAGCCTCGGCCCTGTCCTTCCTGCGGGGCGGGAGTTTGTCTTCCTTGCCAGACTCCCCAGGGAGCTAGGTGACGTGGCGTCTCACCGAGCGCAGCTCCTCACAGCGTAAATCTCTCCTGCAAGCCTTGTTCTCGTTTTCTGGCAGGCACCTCCCTTCCGGAAGGAGCCTCTCACCACGAGGCTGCCGTGTCACTCGGCTGTGACAGTTTCTTCAGGTGCCTGTCCCTTTCCTCCATCTGTCTGGAGGTGAGTTTCCAGGAAGAGGAAGTTTCTGTTCGAGTCAGTAAGTGGATGAAGGAGAAGGGAGAAGGGCAAAGCTGTTCTGTGTAGGGTGTGTTTGCTCGGGGGCCTCTCCCGCTGTGCGAACCACGTTCAGGCGCTCCTTTTTAATGCTCTCTGTGTGTGGGGACCACCAAGGACACCACACGCCAGTTCAAAGGGAAAAGGTTTGATTACTCTTCATCCCAGAAGGCCTGCCGTCTAAGGGAAGGCTGTAACGAGGTTTGCTTTCTTCTCGTAAGCCGGCTTTGACGCACAGTGGTCTGTGGAATTCAAGATCTGAATTTTGTGACAATCGTCCCAGTCCTCTTGAGCTGCTGTAACAAAGCACCAAGGACGAGGGGCTTCACAGCAACACGTTTACTCCTCGCCCTTCAGGAGGCCGGACATTCAAGGGCAGGTGCCAGCGTGGTTGGGGTGGGGGGCCTCTTCCGAGATGCAGACGCTGACTTCTTACTGTGTGATCACGCGGTGCGAAGGGCCAGGGAGCCCCATGGGGGCTTTTCCAAGAGCTCTAATCTCTCTCACGAGGGCTCCATCCTTGTAACCAAACCACCGCCCAAAGCCTCACTTCCTACTGCCACCCCACTGGGGAGTAGGTTTTCAACATAGGAATTTTGGCGGGACTTAAACATTCAGACCATCACAAAAATATTATGGTTTACTTTGTCATTCACTTTAATCCCTACAATAAGGATGGAAGGATGGGTAGGTGGGTAAGTGGATGGATGGATGGATGGATGGGTGGGTGGGTAAGTGGATGGGTGGATGGGTGGGTGGATGGATGGATGGATGGGTGGGTAAGTGGATGGATGGATGGATGGGTGGATGGGTGGGTGGATGGGTGGATGGGTGGGTAAGTGGATGGATGGATGGATGGGTGGATGGGTGGGTAGATGGGTGGATGGGTGGGTGGGTAAGTGGATGGATGAATGGGTGGGTGGGTAAGTGGATGGATGGATGGATGGATGGATGGATGGGTGGATGGGTGGATGGATGGGTGGGTGGATGGATGGATGGGTGGGTGGGTGGGTGGATGGATGAGTGGGTGGGTGGATGGATGGATGGGTGGGTGGACAGCTGTAGAAAATACATGATAGCTAGACAGACAGATAGATAGATAAGTAGACAGATGAAAAAGAGACAAGGAGACACGCAGGGAGAGAGCACTGTTAGAATCATAAAATGGCTCAGAGAGAACGGAATTCAACTGCCTTCGTTTACTGATGAGGAAACAAAGCCCAGAGAGAGCAGCCCAGAGTCTCCCTGGCCTCCCGGCCCCCGGAGTGGGGGTTGATCCCTGCCCCGCTGCCTCCTTCCCTGCTGCGTCAGTCAGGTTACACCGAGTCGTGTCGCAGTGGAATCTCTGGGGCTCCAAACTCTGATTTCTGGCTCGCGCCACTGCTGGGCCGCAGGAGAGCGTTCTGCTCAGCTCTGTCAGCCACGGCCGCCCGCACCCTGGGTCCCAGCACCTCAGCACGTCCTCGAGCTGCCGGGGGAGGGGGCACGGGCGTCCCCGGCGCTCTTCACACCTCCTTCCGGAAGCAGCCTGTGTCCCTCGCTGCCTCTCACACTGGGGGGCGGTCCGCATCTGCTCTGCTGCGTGTTACAAAGGTGGGGGCTGGGGCCAAGGGAGGTGCGCCTGCAGAACGGTTCTCAAGATGACACAGAATTCACCTCTGATGGAGGCTTGGGAACTCACAGGCCCAGGTCACTGCGTCTCTTGGCATCTCTGACTCTGGTTCTTTACCTTCAGATCTCAGCCTTCAGGATCCGGGATGCTCAGTGCAGTGGCCGTGGAGGGAACCATCTGTGGAGCGCGCCACGCCGCCAGCTGGACGCTCCCGGGAGCGTGTGCCTGGAAGGCAGCTTGGCCCTCTTCACCCGTCCCCGTGCGGCTGTGCGGTCGATGGCGTCCCCATCTCACAGGTGATAAAACTGAGATTCGGAGGGTTGAAGACAGTGAAGCGAGCGCGTCAGTCAGAGTGCGCCAGCTACCTGCAGCGGCCAGCCACCCTCGGGTCCCGGGGTCTTAACGCGGGCGTGCGCTGTGCTCACGGGGCGTGCCCAGCCCGGGCGGTCAGGGAGCTCGCTGCACACGGTGTGTGGACGCAGGGCGATGGAGCCCCCCCACCTGTAGCTGCAGCTCTGGGAGCAGGTGCCCTTCATAGCCTCGCGGCAGAAGAGAGGCCAGCCATCCAAACGCTTCTGCCCGTGTGGCACACGGTCCCTGCCGCTGACCGGCTGCTGGCAGAGCTGACCACACGGCCTGGCCCCCTGCAGCACGGGGAGGGACAGACGTGAGGCGCGACGCCCACCCACCAGACCAAGGCGCAGGCAGCAGATGGGGCAGGACCACGTCGTGGGAGTGTCCCTTAGGCTCCCGTCCAGCTGTCAGAACAAACGGCTTAAACTGAGGATGGGGTCTAATCCGGGGACTATGGGTCTTCGCCTTCTCATCTGAGACTCAGTCTGCTCGCCTGTCAACTGGGTGGTGAGATTTAGCTCCGGGGTGGTCAAGGACAGGATGGGAGGACGGAGGGACGGGATGGGGAGACAGGACGGGAGGACGGGGTGGGAGGACAGGAGGGGGGATGGGAGGACGGGGGGTGGGAGGTGGGGGATGGGACGAGCACGTGCCCGTGCACGGTCGGCTCCGTCAGGCACCGCTCCGGCGGGTGCAGGGCTGACTCCTCGCCCACGGCCGGGCGAGCAGAGCCCCTCGCCCTTCTCTTCAGGCCTCGGGCTTTGTCACAAGAGCCCTCCAATGGCAACCTTTATCGAAACTGGTGGTTCATGATTCAGACACTGAGAAGAGCCTTACCATTGGTAAGTCTGGGCTCTCTGGAGGAATGTGTTCTAACTCAGTAAACATTTCTGGGGCACACCATCTGGATGCCAGGGACACACCGAGGGGCAGAGAAGACGACAAGAGGCCTGCCCTAAAGGCGCCCATGCTCTCTGCAGATGCAGGCGGGGACTGGGCAGGGCCGGGGACATGCAGGGAGGGAGACGGAGCGCCGGGGCGGCGGGGCCCCTTCGCATCGGGGACAGTGGGCACAGGGGCCGGGCTGTGACGGCCGGCTGTCCCTCCCTCCCCGGACCACATTTCTTCCACAGCCACAGCCTCACGACATCTCCCTCCTCTCTCGGCCGTCCCACTCCCACACTCTGATAAATCTAGTCAGTGTCATAGAGAAACAGTGCCAGAGCCTCTGAGAGGGCGGCTGTCTGTCCCAGTTGGACCCCTGGTCACTCCCTCCCGTCTCGGTCAGCGGCCCCCACCCCGTCTGTCGTGAGGCCCCACCTGGACTCATGCAGGTGACCCAGGTGCCCCCCATCCCGTTCTTATGAGCCTTCATCGACTCACGGCCAGAAACCTAAACACCCCAGACGCAGGCAGCCACGGTATCGTCTGAGCAGGGGGTCAGGCCGCTGCCCACCGCCCGGACCACGCCTCCTCGTGGCGAGGTCACGGTCATTTCCGAGGGCTCTGTCGAGAGCCACTGTGTTCACCTTCCCCAGTGATTCTGTGAGCGTTTAACGGCCTGTAAGGAGTCCCCTTCTGCTCAAACCACTGAGGGTGAGTCTGTTCTGGGGGCCAGCAGGCATGGCAGAACCCCAGGGACCCTGAGGAATGAACCTGAAGACGTGCTGCCTCAGTGGTTTTCACAGTCCTGGGTCCAGGTGGAATCCAGATCATTTACAGAGACTGACTCCCACACCCTCAGCTTCCACATACATCCTGCCCCAAGGACAGGCACGAATGCCCACCTCTAACAGGAGGCCGCGGCTGAGGCCGCCCCAGACTCACGCAGGCGGGCGCCCTGGGCTTAGATAACCGTCCAGCGCTCCACAAACTGCCGCCCCCGGTCTGTCCCCGTCCCCCTGACTTTCTGGCGAGGGGTGGCCTGGCTTTGGGAACTGAGTGCGCTGGCCTGCGCTGAGCTGCCCTGAATGCAGGTGGGCGGTGAAGTGGGGGTGGAGGGGGGACAAGTTTGTTGGATGACTTCACCTCTCGCCCCTCCAACCACGGCATCATTTTGGAGTGAGAGTCCAGCGAGAGGAAAGGAAAGAAGACGGGCTAAGAAATGCGGGGTGATTTGGGGAATGGAATTCAGAAGGAACCGGAAGGGCCGACCGACGTTTCTGTGCCAGCACCTTCCCATTCCTGTCGGCCTGGCTCCGTGACGGGGGGCTCCCAGCAGGTGCCGCCACCGAGCACAGGGAGCAGGACAGACGCGGATTGCGGGTCTGACGGCTCCACCGCACAGCAAGGAAACACAGTTCACTCTGCGAGACGAGGGGTGTGTTGCTCACCTCGCTCCTGGTAATCGATCCACAGTGCGTCACAAGTCAGCCTCCGCACCCTTTAAATACGTGTGATTGCATCTGACAATTATTCCTCCATAAGGTTAAAAAACGAGCTGCCGCTGCGTTCCGGCAGCAGCACGTCCATTCCGCTGCACAGAAGAGAGAACAGTTCGTCACCCAAGGGGCACGTCTCTAGTAACACCTGTGCCCTGTGCTCAGCAGTGGCTTATCAGCATTTGCGGCAGATCCACGCTGCCTTCGCTAGTTGTGTACGAGAGCAATAAAGTACTGATGACTCAGCCCAGAAAATATTTTAAACCCCTGAAGCCTTTGGGCATCTGATACGCAGCCATCCCTTTGGGAAATGCTTTTTTCTGTTTCCTAATAAAACCACCAGAAGCAAAATTCTCTCACCCGCAGGGACAGTAACGCAGCTCCACACCTGATCCCGTGCCAGGCTCCATCTTCTCTCTGGATCCCCCTGCCGAGGGCCATGCTCACTACCCCGTCCCAAGGATGTCATGCAGCGCACCCCTGGGTGCGCAAGCTATTTTCAAGCCTAGTGAGAAGAAATGGGAACACCCGACGCCTGGGTGGGGGCCAGAGGGCAGATGTGTTCCCACAAGGACCCAGCCACCTGCTCCCGCAGCACGACTGCCGTGTGTGGCGGTCTGCGGAGTGAGGGTGTCTCTGGGCAAAGCAAGAGGCAAGCGGCTGCACCTGCACCCCCACTGCCAGTGAGGGGGCAGGGCACTTGCCGGGACTCCGGGCCTGGGGACTAACACGGCCTTCGCGTGAGCGGCAGCCCGACCCGCTTCCCGGACCCCCCACAAGCCTGTCAGGAGGCCACACGCGGGCAGCTTGACCGCCCGAGCTCAGGCCTGACGGGCGGGAGGTGCCCTGGGAGGGCAGGCGGCTGGTGGTGCCTGCGGAGGCCCGGGCAACCGCAGCTGAGGCTGGGCATCCAGGCGCAGAACTCAGCGGGAGAAGACAGCATCTCAGGCAGGACAGACCCCCTGGAAATAGCAGCTCCAGGAGGAGAGACTCAGACAGAGTTCTAGCAGCAGAGGCACCGGGAGGGGGGGAGGAAGGCACGGAACCAGGACGGAGAGCGGCTGCCGAAGGGCCCACCCTGGGCTCCAAGGCCTTGAGAAAGCGAGGACCGCACAGCAGCTTCCCTTCCTTCCTCTGTCACATCCCCGGCTATTCTCTTCCTCCTCCGCCCCCGCAGCACGAGGGTGTGCTTTATAACTGGGTCTGTGGGTTATGAGACACCCAGAGGGGACTGTACCTGAGCTGGAACAGAACACGCGGTGCAAGGCAGACCTCCCACGAGAAGAGCAAACGGTGGCTGACGGGACTCGCACTTCATCTTCAGGGAAGAAAATGAGTTCTTTTGTTTCTCCAGCTTTATTGAAATATACTGTGCAAGTTTAAGGTACACAGTGTTGATCTGTCACACTTACATATTGCAGAGTGATTGCCACTGTAGTACTGGCTAGCCCCTGCCTCATATGATCCATTTCTGTTTCGTGCTGAGGACATTTAGCATCCACTCTCCTGGCGACTCAAGTATGTAAGACAGGCCTGTCGGCCACAGTCCCTACGCTGTGCGCTGGATCCCCAGAATTCATCCCTCTTCCGCCCAGAAGACTGCCGTCTGTGACCAGCATCTCCCCTTCCCCCATCCCCATCCCAGTCTGTTTCTTTGAGGTGTTTTTTTTTTTTTTTTAGATTCCCTGTTGAGTGATATCACACAGGACTTATTTCTCCGTCTGAGTCCTTTCCCTTGGCATAAGGCCCTCAAGGTCCATCCATGTGGTCACAAACAGCCGGATGTCCGTCTTCCTCAGGGCTGAATAATGTTCCGCTTTGTGCGTACACACCACATCCTTGCTGACCTCATCCACTAACGGACACTCAGGTGCCTCCACACCTGGGCGACTGTGAGTAACGCTGTGATGAACGCAGGGTGCAGCTACCTCTTCAAGATCCTGTTCTCATTTCCTATAGACACATAGCAGAAGTGGGATTGCTGGATCACATGCTAGCTCTATTTTTAATTTCCTGAGGTGCTTCCGTACTGTCATCCATACGGACACATCATTTTGCATTCCCACCAGTGGTACACAAGAGTCCCAATTTCTCCCCTTCCTCACAAGCACTTGTTGTTTTGAGTGTTTTTGATAGTGGCCATCCTAATGGGTCTGAAGTGATATTTCATTGTGGGTTTGACTTGCATTTCTCTGATAACTAGCAACGTTAAGCAACTTTTCATATGCTTTTTAGTCATTTGTGTATCTTCTTTGAAGAAATATCTATTCAACTCCTTTGCTCATGATTTTGTTGTTGAATTGTAGGAGTTCTTTATGTCTTCTGGACAGTAATCTCTTTTTAGATACACGATTTGCAAATATTTTTCCCATTCCATAGCCTGCCTTTTAACTCTGTTCATTGTTTCCTGTAATACACAGAATGTTTTTTATTTGATGTAGTTCCATTTGTTTATTTTTGCTTTTGGTGTCACAAATCCAAAAAAGCCACAACATTGCCAAGACTACGTCAAGGAGTTTACCCCCTATATTTTCTGGCAAGAGTTCGTAAGTGTCCAGTCTTACGTTCATACCTTCAATCCACTTCAAGTTGATTTTTCCGTAAGGTGTAACACAGCTTCATTCTTTTGTGTGTGGCTATAAAGTTTTCCCAGCACCGTTCATTGAAGGAACTGTCCTTTCCCCAGTGTGTAGTTTTGGCTCCTTTGTTGGAACTAAATTGACTTTGTATCTGTGGGTTCATTTCTGGTCTCTCAAGTCTGCTCCACTGGTCCTTGTGTCTGTGTTTATGCCAATACCATACTGTCCAGATTACTATGGGTTTTAGTTTAGTTTGAAATCAGACAGAGGGATGAATCCTCTTTCTCCTTAACATTACTTTGGCCATCCGGGGTCTTCTGTGGGTTCATAAACGTTTTAGGATTGTTTTCTCTATTTCTGTGAAAAATGCCTTTGGAATTGTGACAGGAACTGCACTGAACCTGTAAATCACTTTGGACAGCACACACATTTAAACAACATTAATTTTCCCAGTCTATGTGCAAATAAAAATATACCTTTCCGTTTATTTATGTCTTCTTCAATTTCTTTCATCAGTCTCTTTTTAGTACATAAATCTTTCACTTCTTTGGTTAAATTTATTCTTCGGTGGTTTTGTTTTGTTTCTGTTTTTTGATACTAGTATAAATGGGATTGCTTTCGTCATTTCTCTTTCTGATAGTTCACTGTTCTTGTAGAGAAACGTGGCTGATCTTGGCACATTGATTTTGTCTACCGCAACTTAGGTGAACTCCTTGATTAGTTCCAACAGGCTTTTGATGGAGTCTTCAGGGTTTTCTATACATACTATCAAGTCATCTGCAAAGAGACAATTTCACTTCTTCCCTTCCGATTTGGATGCGTTTTCTTTTTCTTGCTGAATGGCTCTGACTTCCAGGACTACGCTGAACAGATGTGTGGGAGGGAGAGAGCATAAACGTAGAGCTGTAAATACTTGAAGTTAAGTTGTTAGCAGCTCAAAATCATTATAAATAAAGGATGTTGTATAAAAGCCCCATGGTAACTGCAAAGCAAAAACCTACAGTAGACACGCAAAAGAGAAAGAAATCGAAGCATACCACAACAGAAAATTATCAAGTCACGAAGGACACATTTTACATTTTTGTGTCACAATTGACATCTTTTCACGTTGTATACCCACTAACCAGTGACCATAGTTACTCCAATCCTTTTATCTCTTCACCCTTACACTACAAATATGAATGACTTACATGCCACCATTAAAACGCTAGCGTGTTCTGAGTTTAACTCTACATTTTCCTTTGCCGGTGAGTTTCACACTTTGGCATGTTTCGCTGTTGCTAATTCGCACCTTTCCATTTCGCCTTGAAGAGCTCCCTGTGACGCTCTGTGAGGCTGGTGCGGTGGTGAAGGACTCCTTCAGCTTTTTTAATCCAGAAAACTCTCGTTCCTTCGATTCTGAAGGACAGTGTTGCCACGTGAAGCATCATTCATTGGCGGTTTGCCGTCGTCGTCGTCGTCGTTTTTCCTTTCAGCACTTTGCACGCATCACGACACGCCCTTCAGGCCGGCAACGCTCCCGCTAGAAAGCCGCTGAGAGCCTCGCAGGGCTGCTTGCATGCGTCAGGCGGCTTTTCTCTCACTGCTTTTGAGTTCTCTGTCTTTAATTTCTGACAGTTTCACCACAACCTGCCTCAGGGTGGGTGTTTTGGGATTCGTCTGCTTGGGAAGCCTCTAGGACTCCTGGATCTGGACGCCTGTTTCTTCCCCCAGGTCAGGGAAGTTTTCAGCCATTATTTCTTTGAATAAGCTTTCTGCCCCTCTCTCTGTCCTCCTTCTGGGACCCCTTATAGTGCAGACAGTGGTCCATTTGATGGTCTCATAAGTCCCCTAAGCTATCTTCACTCTTTATTTTTTCTTCTTGATCTCGGATTGGATGAATCCCACTGCCCTGCCTTTGAGTGCACTGCTTCTCTCTCGCACTTGAACTAGTCAGCTGATGAGTCCCTCTGCTGCATATTTCAGTGCAGTTACTGCATTCTCCAGCTCTGCGAGTCCTGCTTGGTACTTCTTAATATTTTTTATCTGTTTGTTGAAAAGCTCATTTTGTTCATCTCCTGACCTCAGTGGGCATCTTCGTGACTGTCATTTTGAACTCTCCACCAGGCAAGTCACTTATTTCCATTTTATTAAGGTCTATTTCTACAGTTCCATCTTGTTCGTTTGGAAAATATTCTTCTATTTCTTCATTTTTCTTGATTCTCTGGGTTGGCTTCTACACATCTGATGAAACGGCCACCTCTCCCAGCTTTGACAGAGTGGTCTCCTGCAGAGATAAACCTCGCAATCAGCCTGGCCTGAGCACTTCTTTGTCTCTCAAACCTTTGTGATTGTCCAAGCCATCTTCTTTGTTCCTGGTGCCTCCCAGTAGTTGAGGGCGTGCCAAGACCTGTCAGTGTCTCAAAGCAGAAGACTACAGTCAGGCTGATTGGAAGCTGGACTGTCAGACAGTAGGTAGGAATACATAGTTAGGGCCCTTCCAGGGAGAAACGTGGAGATGAGCATTTTTGCCTGCTCTCTGCACCTGGCCTGGACCTGGGCATACAGCAAGGGGAAGAACTGCTTCTTTGTTTGCTATAGTCCTGCAGGACTCATGAATGCAAGCCCCACTGGCTCTCAGAGCCAGGTGATCCAGGGACCCATCTCTTGGGTCATAGCTAGTAAAGCTGGGGTGCAGACGTGTGTCCAGCTCCTCCCAGGGAGATACTGGCAATCTGGCGTAGGTTAGAAGGAGAAGACTGAGGAGGCATCCACTGGCTTCTCTAGTCTCGGTCAGTCCGTGGGTGTGTGCTACATTAGAAGCCTGACCCTCAGTCAGCAGGTTTTAATGTGTGCAGATATGCCCTTTCCCGGGAAAGGCTGGGAGGCGGGGTCTTTTGTCTGCTCCCTGGACTCTGGGGCACAGCCACAGTGAGTCCTCTCGAGACCACTGAGAAGGGGCCTTCGTCTGCGAGGACTGGCAGGCCTCCCAGACACCAGCCCCACAGGTTCTCGGAGCTGGACACTGTGGGGGCTTGGCCCCCGTCAAGAGTCTTAAAAGCTGGGGTGCTTCTTGTGGGGCCCAGACCTTTTGCTCCTCAGGGAGGGTATGGCAGCTGGGAGTCCCCCTGACACTGTGCAGCGATGTGCCAGGCTGGGGTGTGTGGCAGGAGTGTGTCTCAGCCTTTCCTACCTGTTCGGTGTGGGCATCTTCTCATTTGCTCGATATGTAGGAGTCACTCAGCTCATTTCTGGATTTCCTTCTGGCAGAATTGCTCTGTGCATAGCCGTACAGTGAGTCCACGGGACGAGGGGCATTCAGGAGCCTCCTGTGTCACCGTCTTGGACTAGAAGCCAGAAGGAGTTCAGTTTCTTACTGTGTGATGAATAGTTGACATTTAAAAGTTTAAATATGGGAAGAAGGAAGTGTATGTGAGTTGAGTAACCAAGCAGAGGACCGTGGCACGTACTGTGAACTGAGTCAACCAGCGTCCCCGCCGATATGCTTCCAGCGTGCTGCCGTGTATCTCAGCAGCTGGAAAACTAGAGTTTTCACTGCATTTCCCCAATTCTCCTGCATCTAGGGTCAGACAGCACTTTAGGTCCCACTACAGAGAGACAGCACTGCAAGATCAGGAAGGTCCGTTTCCAGCATTTCTGCTGACAGCACCGTCATGCAGGCGCCTGCTCTCCCTGCGTAAGCAGTGTCTCTTCACTGGCCCGTGGGGAACTGAAAAGCACTGCCCAGGGTGGGTGTTTGCTCGGGAGGGTCACGCCCGGCACGGCACAGTTCCGGGTCCAGCGGCACAAGCAGGATCGACTCTGTGGAGCTCCCGGTGGTGCTGGCTGCCCGGCAGGGCGGCCTCCTGCCCTTGGCAGGCGGCACGGCTCCGGAGCTGCGGCCGTGGCCGCCACTCTCCGGGGAGGCCGAGGTCTGCTGAGCAACGGGGGTGGGGGCAGTAGCTTCTCCCGTCCTGCAGGGTGGCTTTGGGCAGCGTCTCAGAAGATCAGTCTGGAATCTACTTCTTCAGTTTCCCCAAAGAGCCTGTAAACCATGTAATATCCTGTAATAAATCCCTCTCTGCTTAAACTAACCAGATTGAACCCTGCTGTCTGCAAGCGGACCCGGACAACCCACCACGTCGCCCTCTTTTCCTACATATTCTGTCTTCAGTAAACCAAATCACGCGGGTAGATGCAGAGTGTAGTATGCATTCTCCTTGGCCAAACCACAGGCTTCCCTTGCTAAAACGCAACTTGAGATTTACCCTCCATGAAGCTGTTTCAGATGAGTTCAAAAACACATCCCATTTCCTCTGGAACTGTAACTTAGACACTTAGGAATGGCTCTTTGGGGACTCCAAGAACATTAATCAGTTTCAGAACCAGAGTCAGAATACTTCCCCTGGGAAGCATTTTTCACGTGAAGTAGAAAGTCCTTTGACCCCAGCAGGGCAGATGAGGACTTAAAAGAAAAGCTAGAATTTCAGGCTGGAATGGCGAAAGATGTGACGCTCATTCCTCTGGTCCTTCAAACCGGTTCTCTCTCTCCTCCTTACCTCTCTCCTTCCCACAACTCTGGGGAGTTGGCAGCAAAACTGGATGGTAGTTAATCACACCAATGATGGCACCTTTCAGATTAAAAAGTCCAAATCCATCAGCAGAGCATCCACACCTTCCGGGAGGCCCTGGAACCCAGAGCCACTCCGAGTGCCTGACCTTCTCCGGACGGCAGGTGTGGGGTGCTGAAGGCAGGCGAGCAGCCCGCACCCCCTGGCACACACACCCCTTGGCACTGCTCCCAGCCTTCTCAGGGCCTCTGTCCGCTTCTCAGCTGCAGACTTTTCCCTTGGCCCAGAGCAGTGGCAGATAAGGCTGCAGAAACACACTCACCAGCAGTTTTAAAGAGAAACTTTCCAAGGAAAACTAAAGGAGGAGAGGCCGTTCCAACAAGTCTGTGAGAAACAACAGAAAACGCATAAAGTGTATTTCTCTTTAACTGTGACTCCCGAAGTCACTCTTTTTCCCTTTTAACCTGTGACTGTCTCACTCACAAGTGGTCGTCATGACCCTCAACGAACCACATCGCCAAGCTTTGGCGGCAGCACCCAAAAACTTGAAAAATTAAAAGAGATACAAATGGGTAATTAATAGTGTCATCGACACGTTGATACATTTTATACTAAAGAAAAATGCAAAGCAAACTGTTTAGTTAATCCTCCGTGTTTATGTGTCATTTCCAAACCTCAACATTCGTTGAGTAATAATAACCAACACATTCTCCAGCAACTCAAGAAGTAACACTGAATCAGCATCTGGGAATTGGAACTAAAATTTAATTTGTACAGATTCCTTAACTGCAAGGTTGGCTTCCCCGCTGAAGACACCAACCTGCTTCCACCTTAATTAGCCCTTCCTTTAACAGACTGGACCGCGGTACACGCCTCTTGGTTCACACAGGCATGAAATGCTCGTCTCATCAGCAGTCAGCTCGATGTTAAAAGAATTTAAACATTTTCTGGCCAAAATTTATACAAATGCGTTTTGGGGCATGCTGAGCACTTTTATTATTTTCCACCTATAATGTTACAAACGTTGAGAAGCGGAAAGGCTTGAGAGCACCCTGGCTCAGTAATGCCCAAGAAAAGTCCCAACTACAAGGAAAGGCTCACGGCCTCACAGACGTGGCCCAGCCCAGGAGTCGACCATCCTGCCGCAGCTGCTCTTACAAGATGCTGCAGAAACAGCGCTGGGCGGGCGCCTCCCACTCCTTCCACAACTTCATCTTTAAGCAAAAACAGCACCTTCTGAATAAGCTTTAAACGGGATGTGTAACCTTTTGCAACTGTCACATGCAATCAGCTGGAGTTGCTCCCAGTTATGTTTACTTAAAGGCAAAGATCCAGACACATTTTTTGCATCCTCTTTATTAAAAATAAAATTTGGTAACAAACACAAGCATGAGCTACTAAAAGGGCCTTAACTGCTTCCGAAAACGTGCAAGCACATACATGTTTGAAATCCCTTCTTTTCGTCATTTTCAGAGACAAGCGTTTAACCTCCTGCCCTGAAACACGTGGAATATCATTTTTAACAAAAGTCTCCTGTGATGGGCTTCCAGGCCTGGCGCGGCCGCTCGCTGCTGAGTGTTTAGGCCTCGGGTTTCCCGGTCCCCACGCCGGACACGAACACGGCAGCTCCGCACGCAGATGCGGCTTGCTCCCCGCTCCCCGACCATGTGAGGAGCCCGGGTGGTCTGGCTTCCACGTCCCTGCTCCTGTCCCCGGTGCCACGCTCTCTTAACTACACACATGGGACCCCCAGGAGTTAACTGTGAGGGCTCCCCCATCTGCCAGGCTTGTATGTCACAGGGAACCTCTCATGCGGGTCCTGGGAGGCAGGGACAGTTGTCAGCTCCGTGTCCCGCCGGGCACACTGAGGCTTAAGGACCACAGTTCCTGTGCCCAAGGTGACGGAGCCCGGGACCAACCCCCGACTTCCGTGCCGGCTCCCTGTGCTCAGCCGCCATATTGCTGCCCTTTGAGAACTGCCTTTGCTTAAGTAATCGGCCACGTTACTCCTCCATCAGGCTCTGTGCAATCAGCCCTCAAGACACGTGAAATCCACGTGCCGGGGACAGAGCCGAAGGACGCCAGCACATGAAATCAGGGGCTTTAACCCTCGCTCACGCTGGGGTCTTTTCTATAGTGCATTTCCTCTGAAGAGCTCCACAACTTACTTCTAAATTAAGGCTGTATCTCAACTCATAATCAAACACGCGTCAGCATTTATTTATCTCAGGTCAAGTCTAAACGCATCGTGAAATATTTACGCTTCCCCAGCAAATTAAGGACAAAACGGAGCTACCTAATTATACACTTGAAAAAGCTTTATCATGCCATGCAGGGAAAAGATTTCCCAGGCCAAGACAGCGCTGCCAAGAAAGTTGAACTTTTCCTTCTCCATCAAAAGTAGTCACTTAAAAACAAGCACTAAGGGGGCAGGGGGCTGGCTCCGCGGCAGAGCGTGTGCTTGGCACGCACGAGGTCCTGGGTTCAGTCCCCAATGCTTCCGTTAAGGGAAAAATATTTTTTAAAATTTTTACAAAGCAAGCATTAAACACTGAAGAAAAAAATTGGTTAAAAAGAATAGAAGAATGGATGAATTCACTTTTTTTTCGTGACTGATGTTACACAAAGAGGCTTCAAGCCCCAGCAAGAAATTAGACAAGGTAACTCTATTGCCTCCCATTTTTTCTAGATTTTTGTTGAAAAATATATTAAATGTACACAAAAAGTCGAGAGAATGTTGTACTGCTCCCCGTTGTACCCTTCACTCAATTCAACAATGATCGACATGTATCTTATTTCTATAGACCCCCACCTAACACCACTTCCTCCAGTTACTTTGAAGTAAATACACGGTGCACCATTTTATCTAAAAATAATTCCGTGGGTATTCCTAAAAATACAATTACTCCTCTGGGGAGAAAACATAACTGCGCTATTATCATCACAGCCGAAAAATGTGAGAGCAATTCTCTACCATCATCAACATCCAGGCGGCAGCCACGTCTCTAGTCCTTTCACGATCTCTCCTTACAGTCTGTTCTATCAGGTCTGAAGTCCAGATGCTGCGCCTGGCTGATCCGCCACTCAGGTCCTTTTCAACAGAGTTTCCCTCTTTTCCCTTGAAATGTATTCGTGGAGGAAGCCAAGTCATTTGTACCATGGCGTGTTCCCCGTTCTGAACTCGCTGATTGCATATCCGTGGTGTCACTTAAACGCCCCCTGCGCTCTGTGTAAACTGGTAGTTGCATCAAGGTCCTTTCTGAGATTCAGCGTTGCCTCTTCTGAGTCTGTTGAGCTGTATGGTTGCCCCTGCCTTTCAAAAAAGAGTGGATCTGCACCAAGACCCCAACCCCACGCGGCAGTGCACAGCCACTGTGGGCGAGGGTGCTTCTCCTGCGAAACTCTGGGGGGAGGATACAGAAGGTCCTTTGTGGCCTAAAGGAAAGAGTAGGTACAAACTTCAGAGCCCTAGACTCACTGGAAGACGCACAACCTGGGAGTTACGCGGTCTTGAGCCAGCCGCCTACGCCTCGGGTAGGTCATCTGTGAACAGGAGAAACAGCACCTCCTTTCCAAGGTCGCTGCTGTCAAGATCAGAGAGAGCCGCACACACACGGCCCCGCGCAGCCCAAGTTCCAGCAGAGACGCCACGGGGCGAGAGCTCGGCAGCTCTCGGCAGGGCTCTGCCTCTGCCCGGCCCTTCCCCGCCCCGTCCCCTCGCCCGCCGAGTCCTCCCAACGCTCGCTCGGCCACCGCTGCCTTTCCCGCAGGCGTTCCCAACCCCGACGCTGAACCGTCAGCAGCTCCTCCAGGACCCACCGTCTCTGCTGTTACCTGCATTTACCAGACCACTGAAACGTGAGCTACACAGATAACACCTCTGTGCTTTCTTTAACTTAAAGTTGTTTTGGGGGAGAGGGCATAGCCTGGGGTAGAGCGCATGCTTAACATGCAGAAGGTCCTGGGTTCAACCCCACTACCTCCAATTAAATAAATAAATACATAGACACGTAATAAACCTAATCACCACCCCCCAAAAAAAGCTTAAAAATTTTTAAGTTGTTTTAATTATAAAACATCTCACACGTTAAAATGCAGGAATTCCATATGTAACTGTCACCGATTTACCCTCTACCATAATAAAGCAAATATTAATATTTTCTCTAATCGGTTTCATCCTTCTCTCTTTTAAAAGAAATAACATCACCGACTCAGACAAAGCCAACCCTATACATCCTCCGTTCCTTCCTTCCCAGAGGAAATGCTCGTCTTCAAGCATATTTCTGTGTGTTCCCTTCAAGCACACAAATTGCTACTCAGCATATGCTGCCGCGCGTTTGAGTCTTTGAGGTTCGTGTACACGCTTATCAGGCTGTACGTGTTCTTTTGCTGCTTGCCTTTTTTGTCTAATTGTTATGCTTTTGAGATCTTTTCCGTGTGTGATGTGTACCTCTTCTCATCAATTTTAATCGCTGCGTAGCATTCCATCACATGAATGGACTAAAATCCACTTAGCAATCTCCCCACCGTGGGACAGTTGGATGGTTCCACCCTCTTGTTACTGCAAACAGTGCTCCGATGGACAGCTGGAAACACTTGTCCTCACACCACGGGTTTCAGGGAGGGAGGGTGTCTCATCTCCATCCCAAATCCTAGCACAGTGCCTGCAATGTTAAGTGCTCCATCAGTGTTTATTGAAAGAAGGAATTAAAAATATGAAATTTTTCATTCATTCAGGCATGAAATGCTGATGGGCATAAAACCAAAACATCACTAGGGCCCAATTATTAAAGATCCAAAGACACCTGAGAACATTTATAAATGTGAATGGGCTATTTCTTGGCTGAAGCCATGGAAATTCCTGTTCTAGTGAGTTGGAGGGGAAGTGAAAACAGAATGCCAGAGAGAAGCAGCCACTCCCACGTTGATTTCGGCTGTGTGTTCAGTTCAGTTCTGAGGACAGAGTATCAACTGTTACCTTGGATGACACAGAAGACCAAGGCAGCCACAGGGCTCTGGTTTACAGCCGAAGGATCCAACACCCCACATCCCATCGAGGCCTTACTCCCCTTTGTAGGAATGATCAAAATAGGGTCAGAGTAGAAAGAGACACAACTTGCCCCCAGGAGGCTACTGGACACATGATGCCCCATGTTACAAGCTAATATCCAGATCACTGCACTAACTAAAGAACTTGATAACTGGTGCTATCTGAGGGAAAAAATACACTATTCAGTTTCTGACACTGCTTTGGAAACTAAATCGGAAAACTTCACAACTTTGCCATTTTCTATCTTTCCCAGCTATGAACCCCCCGTGTGCAAAGGCAACATCAGGAATCCGTCCAGCCGAAACCATGGAACCACCTACATCTTCCTCAGTCAAATCAACAGCAATAAGGATGCCATCAGCCTTAGACCACTGAGACCCACTCCCCGGAGCCGAGGAGGAAGTTAACTTCCCCTGAAGCACACGTTGCCCATGGGAACCTGGACGCCTGAATGATCTTAAAGTCGTGTTAAGAAGAAACAAGCAGCAGAGACGTCCCGAGCAGACGACCCGCAGTGTCAGCAGCAGTCCACCCCTTTAACCTCCGGGGGTCCACACACACACCTGTCGCCTGATCTAAGATTGCCCGTGCCTACACGAAACACACTCCAACTCCAAACAGGGGCTCTCTGCGTGACGCATGGGCTTCACGTTCAAGGGATGCACGGGAAAACACGAGAGAGTTGCAACGAAAAACAAAAGCCACGTGAGTACATAATACAGGCTGGCTTTCCCCGCTGGTCACTGGCTGGGTGCTGAGATGCTGTGGAAGTCTGGGGGCTTGTGAGAAGAGAAGAGCGACATCCCCCATGGTCTCACAGTGCCTTGAGGGCAAAGCCTGATGAGAAAGAAGGCGGCTAAGACAAACAGGCCTCCAGCTGACAATGTTTGTCAGATTTGAAGCTCAGGTAGCCATGGGAGGGGCGGGGAAGAACCTACAACCTCTACATGGCAAACACCCAAGACTGAAAGGACAGAGAACAAAGCTGAGAGAGGCCACGCGAGAGGACAGGGACAGACCAGAGCTGACCCGAGCTGTACAGAAGCTGCAAGCAGCCTCAGTCCAGCTCAGGCCCTGCTTTCACCGGCATGGGGAAGAAAATGCAGACCCTTGCTGATGAAAGGTACTATGTGGAGCCCCTGTGGTTCCTTCACGCACATTCAGGCACACGGCAGAGAGCAGGAGAATGCGGCCGATGAGCAGGAGGAGACAATAAAATCAGATGACAGAAAATCCAGATTCTGGAATCAGCAGAGAAGCATGTTAACATAATTAACATACTAACGAAAGTAGGGGAAAAACGGACAAAAATCAATGAAAACGGTTAATTCAGCCACTAGAATTAGAATACATACAGCCAAATGGACATTCTAAAACTAAAACACACACTAGATAAAATTCAGAACCGCTGGGTGGGGGCAATGGCAGGCTGGAAGCGAGAACTAAAAGCGAAAACAAGTCAATCTATACACCAAAGCAGAGAAAGAAACAATATAAAGAGACACGTGGGGCACATGGTCAAAAAAACATAAAACACCTGTGCTCAAAGTCCTGGGAGGAGAGGAGAGAGAGACTGGAGCAGAAGCAAATACAAAGCAGCGGAAACAATAGCCAAGGCAGTTCTAAGATCGGTGAAAAGACATCACACCACAGGTTTAAAATGTCTCGGGACTCCCAAGCAGGGCAAATCAAAGAAAACCACACTGGGCACATCACAGCCAAACTACCGGAAAACCTGAGAAAAGTGACCACCAGGTAAACAGCGACAGTAAAAAAAAAAAAAAAAAAAAAAGTGTTTTTAAAAAGCAAAACTAAGACTGATGGCTGACTTTCCAACAGCAACTATGGAAACCAGAGGACAATGGAGCGATGCCTTCAAAGGGCTGAAAACCAACCTGCAATTCTTTACTCAGTAAAAATGTTCTTTGCAAGTTAACAAAACAAAGACACTTGACGCCCAAAGAGAGGCTGAAGTAATTAGTCACCAGCATACTGGCACTGCAAGAAATACTAAGGGAAGTTCTTTGCGTTGAAGGAAAGTGATCGTAGCCGGAAACATGAGATGACAGGAGAGAACACAGAGGGCTGGAGAGGACGGGACCCACTCGCTGGAGGCCAGCTCTGAAGGCACAGACCCTGCGCCACGGCCCACAGGTACGAAGATGAACTGAATCACCCTCTCGAGAAAACAGTGGTCACTTCCTCCCGCCCACCGACCAGCCCCCTTCACTCTAGGACGCTGAGCAAAAGTAGAACGGACTCCTACAAGAGGTGTTATTTATGACTGGCTTTGTCACTTAGCACGGTGTTGTCGCGGCACATCCATGTTGCAGCACGTACCACTACTGCTTTTCAAAATTGTGTTAAAATACACATAAAATTTACCACCTTAACCATGCTAAGTGTACAGTTCAGTAGCCTCCAGGTCTTTTTCGTCTTGCAAAACTAGAACACTATACCCATTAGAACATAACTCCCATTCTCCCTTGCCCCTGGTCCCGGCAAACAGCGTTTGGCTTCCCGTTTCCATGAATCTGACTATTCTAGGAAACAGGTAAGTGGATTCATACAGCACTTATTTCTTTGTAACCGGCTAATTTCACTAAGCATCACGTCTTCAAGGCTCAGCCATGCTGTGGCACGTGTCAGAATTTCTTCCTTTTTAAAACTGAAGACTGTTCCATTACACATACCCCACAATGTGTCCATCCCGTCGCCTGCTAATGGACACTTGGGTTGTTTCTAGCTTTTGGCCGTGGGATTTACGCCGCTGTGAGCATGAGTGTACAAATACCTTTTCAAGACGTGCTTTCAGCTATTTTGGTTATATATCCGAGGAGCTGGATCATATGGTAACTCAATTTTCAGTTCTTCTCAGGAGCCGCCATACTGTTTTCCACAGCGTTTGCAACACTTCGCATTCCCGGACAGTTCACTAGGGGCCCAGCATCTCCCCGTCCTCGCGGACCCTCGTCCTTTCTGTCCCTTTGACGGCGGCCAGACTAATCGGTGCTGGGCGGCGTCTCACTGCGGCTTGACTCGCGTATCCTTGATCAGTGATATGAGCACCTTCTCACGTGTCTGTTGGCCATTTGTGAAGCTTTTTGTGAGAAATTTCTATTCATATCCAATTTCTCTTTTTTAATTGGTTTTTCTCTTATTACTGAGTTGTAAGTGTTAGTTACATAGTCAGATACCTGATCTGCCGTATTTCCTCCCATGCTCACAGCTGTCGTTTCACTTTTTGACGGTTTCTTGCTGAAAACTAGTTCACTGCGAATGCGATGATCTCCTGTGGGCTCTAAGTCCTGTCCTGTTCAGCTGCATGTCCGTCCCCAAGCCGGCCCTGCACTGTCTTGATCACTGCAGCACTGTGTCAGGTCCTGAAGTGTGAACCGTCTAACGTTCTTCTCTTTCACTAACTGCCTGCTGATCGCTCTGTTGTTTTTATAACGCCCTGGTACCTGAGCTGTCCCTCAGTCTCCATCAAGTGATTCAGACCCTTCTCCAGGGGTGGTTCTGAGGCTAGTGTCCGAGCTGCCTTGACCCCCCGAGGGTGCGCCTTCCTCTGATGGACCAGCCGGCCTCCGCTGCCACTCACTTCTTCCATGGGGCTGCGGGCCTTCTCCTGTTTGCCGCTAGAATCTCCACTGCTTCCGAGAGCTCTCCTGGGCTTGACCTTCCCACACTCTGTTCTAGATAAAGTCAGGTCATTTGGGGAGAATTTTGGAGCTCTCCGTTCTTGGGGCCCACCTCTCCTGCCGGCCCAAATCTGCACCGCTGCTCCCAAGCTGGGGGCAAGGGCAGTGGCCAGCTCCTCTCTGAGCAACCCCTTCTCTGAGCAGTAGCGCCTCTCCCAGCAGGGAAGCTCCACCCTGGGACTGAGCTGGAGGGAGGGAGCTGGGACCCCCGGGCCCCTGGCCTGCCGCCTGGAGTACAGCCTCCGATCTGCGAATGGAGAAAAGGAGCCTCTGGCCTCACCACACTCACCGGGAACGCGGCCTGTGTAACACCCACCGGGCCACTGAGAGCTGCTGGTGGGCTGCCTCTCCTGGAGATATACCCTCCCCTTGACCGAGAGCCGCTGCATCCTGGGCACGCCCACCTGGAGGCAGCTCACATCATGCCGAGCTGACAGGGAGCAGGCTGTGCCCTGAGGGCCAGAGACTTCCTCCTCCTACCAAGACTTAGTGGAGCTCCCTGAATAAATATCTCTTCATTTATTGTATGCTCTTAAGACAATTTCCAGAGGTTTCAAATGGTGGGGACTTTGACACATAATTTTCACAACTGCAATTATTTTTATGCTGGGGAACAGGTCCACAGAGTTCCTTGCACCACCATCCCAGAAAGGAATCAATCAAACGTACTCACTCAAGCATGATGATTCTTGGGGAAGAATATTCAAAAAATTGAGTATAAAAGGGTGAAGGGAAATAGAAAATTACTTCTCTCTAATACCAGTCTATAGTGGAACGTTATTATTTTTCTTTAAAAATAAATAGTAAAAACAAACAATTTCAAAGCTAAATCATAAAACACTGCATATTCTGCTTCTTTCACTACGGAATTGCTCCAGGAGTCCTAAGCCATCTTGCAGAAGTCTGTCCACCCCAAGGATGCCGTGCTGGAAGGAAGCCCCAGCGACAGGGAGAGACCTGGCTGAGCTCAGCCAGGTCACCAGGCCCAGGTGCCAGCCCCACCACCCCCAGCCCAGCCCCACCACCCCCGCCACCCCCGGCCCAGCCCCGCCACCCCCGCCACCCCCGGCCCAGCCCCGCCACCCCCGCCACCCCCGGCCCAGCCCCGCCACCCCCGCCACCCCCGGCCCAGCCCCGCCACCCCCGCCACCCCTGGCCCAGCCCCAGCCACCCCCGCCATCCACAGCCCAGCCGTTCCAATCTCCCCAACTGAGGCACAAGACATCACACAGCAAACACAGGCTGTCCCTGTCCAAAATCTGACCCACGGAATCTGCCACGTATTAGAACGGCTCCTTCACACCACTGAGTTGGGGGCGGCTCGTTACACAGCAGCAGGTCGGGGGGGGGGTGCTCAGGATGTGCCCCCGTGGTGGCTGTGTGCTCAGGTCTGTTCTCTTTCTGACAGACCTTGGTCAACAGGCAGACTTAACAAGAGCATGGTGGGCTGCAGGTAAGATCCAGGACCACCTGCCACCAGGCGGGGACCACCCCCCACCACCCAGAGAGCTCACACAAGTTAGAGCAGTTCTCTCAAGTGGCCTCAGGCTGGGCCCCCTCGGACCCCAGAACAGCTGCTCCTACAACTGTAGACCCCAAAAGGAGGGGTGAGAGAAGGAGGGGCTGAAGAGTTCCAGGGGGCAGAGCTTTCCTGGCTGAGGTCACCCCAGACCAAGGTCTGTGCCCAGCTCTGCAGGCCTGTGGCACGCACGCAGGGCTGGGGGCAGTCTGTGGACCTGGAGTGAGAACCCCACCACCCGCCCCGGTTCCGGGTGACCGGAGGTTTGCGGACCAAAGGATCCACAAGGGCTATTTCATGGGGACTAGATTCGAACAGGCTGGTGGGCCCAACTCCACACAGGGGCAGAGGTGACCAGAGCAGGACAGGCACTTCTGGGTGCTGCCCCCCGACCAACACGTTGACATGTCTGCTTGGGTAAGTGGGCCCCCACCCGCCCGCCATGCCAAACACAGGCGCAGTATCACATCCTCTGCCTTTGGAAGGTAAGCTAGAAGTCTGGGTTTTAAATTCCTGATTTTTCAAAATAATGACTCAGAACGTTTGGAACCTGACCTGCAGGTACCAGGCTGCAACTTCTGGGTGAAGAGACAGGTGTCCTCATGGCGTGTGGGCATGGCCAGCCCCGCTGTCAGAAAGCCCCCTGCAGACAGCGGGGGACTCCTGGGCCTGACGCCACAGGCAGTCACTCCAACGCCCCTCAGGCCGAGCATAGGGGACACCTCCCCCTGGAGCCACTGCTGCCTCCCGGGGTCGTATCTGCCCTTTCTGGGGCTGATGAGCTGGAAGTACAAGACGTGGAGCACCTGGCTGGGAGCTCCGCCACCCACCACCGCCCTGTCTCATTCACACTCTCTTCACGGCTTACTTCCATCTTTGAGAGCAAACCGGAGTAAAGCAAGTTTGTTTTAAGTCAGTAAGTCCTAGCCCTGACCCTGGCCCCTCTCCAGTCACACTTGGGCCAGATTTGATGGCCTGGAGCAGGGAAGTGACTCTGAATGTCCTCCATGCACCACTACGGCCCAGCCGCCCACTCCCCGCGGACGCACCGCTGGCCCCCACGCACACGGCGGGCCCAGCACCGTGACCAGCAGCACTGACAGGTGACCCAGGCCCCTCCTTCCCCCACAATCAGCTGCTGGTTGCAGCCCTGGACTCCAGAGCAGCCTCAGCTCCAAACTCCCTCAGAGTCAGACAGACATTCATCAGATGGTCTGGATGCTTTGTTCGGGAAATTTCCTGGCTGGATGTAGAAAGGCCGCCCCCCTGCCCCGGGCAGAGGACACAGGTCCCAGGGACCTGACCGCGTCGGCCGGCCCAGCCTGCACAGCCAGAGCCCCGCGCCCTGCACTGCACCAGGTCCAGCTTCCCAGCGGCGGGGAGACCCTGCGATCCCCTCCCCGCGGCTCTAGGCGTCTGGAAACGCAGGGAGGGCGACTGCACGTCTGAGCCCGGGCCTCCTCCCCGCACCTCGAAGTGTTAATCATGGTCCCCGGCCAGGAATTCAATTAACGCGAGCTTCCAGCACCGCTTTATCTCTGCACGAACCCCCAGTCCCGCGGGAAGGGGAGCTGAGTTAAGGCCCTGGGCTTGTCCTGTGACGGCCACCCACTGACGAGGGAGGGGACTGGGGTCCTCCTGGGCCTGGGGGCCCCTGCCTGGCCCCTCTCTGTAGGTGTGGGAACCGAGGCCCTTAGCAGCCCGGAGGGCTTCGGGGTTGAGGGGGGCTGGGACCATAAAGCTCAGAGCCCCCGAGTCCCCAGGCCCCGCGCCGGCCCACCGCGCTGTCCCCACACAGCTAGGGCGGGCACGGCCCCGCGCGCCCCAGGGAAACATTTAAGAGTTAGGGTTTGGTTTTTAGGTCGGGCCTGCGCAGCTAGTGAGAGGGAGGGAAGGCCTCCGGGCAGGTGTGCTCACAGGACCCGGAACTCGGGGCAAAAACGCTGCTCCATCCGGACGGCCAGCCCCCCAGCCTCCCGCCCGCTCCGGCCCAGTCACAACGCCGGCTCCCCCCGGCTCACGGTTGCGTCTCTGTCTGCTCGCTTCCAGAAAGAAGGGGGTTCCAGGAACGCCGAAAGCTCTCCCTCCCAACACGGCAGCCCCGGACGCCTGACTCTGAAACCTTTCCTCCGGCCCAGGTCTCCGCCTGGGCAGGAAAGGGCGGTGCCACCCCAGGCCGTCCCACTCGCAGCTGGGAACGGACGCTGGCCTGGTTCTGGTGGGAACAATCCGAAAGAGCCACTTTGATGAGGAAAGCATGCATTTCATCAGGCCCGGAGGAGTTCTGGGCGAGGTCGGAGCACAAGGAGGCTGCCAGGGCGCTGTCTGCCAGCCCCGTCTTCTCTGAACTTCTGCCCCGTGGGAAAGGAAAGTAAAACTTCATTTTTAACCTTCAGCTCTGATCCTGCTGAAGGGCCACAGTCCGGGTCTGGAAAACGCAGCCGTGAGAAAGATCTGAAACGCGATGTTCAAGGCCAGTCGCAGCCGAGGGCTCCCGCCACGGCACAAGCCCCGAGGGCACCATCAGGGTCGGCACAGTTACTCTGCAGTGACGTCGAATGGCTGAGAGAATCCTGGTAAACATCCCTGAAGTCGTGAGTTCACGTCAAGGCCTCAACCTGCAAGGCACCCCGTGACTTCCACAGACTTCCCTACCTGGGCGCCACGGGCCCCGTCTCTCCCGGTCACTGCGCTGTCGTCTCAAGGGCAAGCCTGCTGCTCTGACTGTCCTACTCTGAAGGCAAAAGCGGGAACAGACCCTGGGAGACACAGGCCCACCCTCGACGGTGACACCGACGTTTGGAGGTGAAGCCGGCAGGCAGACACGGAGCAACCAAGCTAGAAAAGTTCTTTCATTTATGTTTCACTATTTTATGTGGAAAGTCCTGGTTTTGAACAACTCAGAGAGGGAACCACAGGAGGAAAGGCTGGGGGGGGGGGTAGCATTCGAGAAGAAAACCCACCACTCTTTTCTCTGCGTTTCTTTGCTGGAACCCATTCCTGGTCCAAGCACAACAGATAACTGAGTGGGCTGTTCCGCCATCTCTCCAAAAACAGTAACGCCCCCTGTCCAAAGCCCCACTGTTCCAGGAGCCCCGCAGCCGACACTTTGTCAGTGGCCCCTCGGTGGCGACCGCCTCGTACCAAATAAATCCTGCTCTCGTCACCAGACAGCCATGTCCCTCCATCTCTCCTGTGGGCTTCGGACAGGCCATAAATCCGGGGTGAAGTCGTCGGGTCTGACCACAGCTCTTTCCACAGAGGCTCGGTGAGGTGGGATGAACCTGAGCCTCGTGGTCCAGCCCAGGGAAAGTCATACAAACCCCCTCGTCAGAGCCTGTGGATGAGACCCTGGGGGAGCGCCCGGCGAGCTCTCGCTCACGTCCGGGCCCACCGCTGGCTGGCTGGCTGTCTGGGCGGGCGGTGGCGGGAGCCCACCCCTCCTGGGCTCTGGTCCGGTGGACTGGCCGCCACCATGGCTGTGGTCGAGCCACAGGCCCTCAGAGCCCAGGTGCCTGGTCCCCAAAATTAGTCCCTGCAGGCTTCCTGCTCTAAGACTCCGTGATCTTACCTTTAATTTGCAAGAAGCAGGGGAAAAAGATACCTTGGAAGAAATGGGCAGAAAAGACGGAAGAGAGAGTTGCTGGGGACAGCAGACAGCTCTATGTGCTGTGACCTGAGGGACGAGGGATCTCTCTTTGCCTTGAGATCAGAATTCAGCCTTCCTAATCTCCAGAGAGCTGCTGCAGCCTGCGTCCGGCTGCCTCAATGAGCAAAGAGGGCCTGGCCTGGCGCGCACCATCCCCCAAGCTGCAAAGAGCCCCGCGCCCAGCGTGTCTTCACCTGGGGAGGGGGCCCCATCACCGCGTTAGAGGCCCCTGAAGGGGGAGAGGCCACGTGACTGTTAGTTAATTTCCGCTCTGGTGACAGAGAAACACTGGGACGGAGACCTGGGGGAGCCAGATTCCGGGAAGGGTCCGGGCGCACCGCTGCAAGTACAAGCACGTGACGCAACACAGTCACAGGGATTTTTCACCCTTACGCTGCGCTGCGTGTACACAAAGACGCCAGACACTGAGTGCCCAACGAGGCTGCTTCCTTCTGTGGATGCCAGCCCTGCGTTCAGCCTGTGAGACGACCGCAGGCAGTGTGGGGCGCCCCAGGTTCAGGAACGGCAGGACACTGCAGGCTTCCAGGAAAGAACCACAGAGTGAGTTACAGGCTGCGGAGGGCTGAGCAGCGGAGGGTCCCGCGCGTGAGAAGCTGAGCTACTGCAGGGCTAGAGGTCCACCAGGGCCAGGACGAGCTAAAAATAACCACCAGGCCCCGGGGAAGCAGCTTTCCATTCTCCCCAGAACCCAGGTAACCTTCAGCTCCCAGGGCCAAGGCTGTGGGCCTGAGGGCCGGGGCGAGCCTGGCCACCGCAGACATGGTCCAGTGAGGTGCCGAGCCAGGCACGGGTGCCCGGGGTGGGTGCGAAGGTGCCCTGCGGGTGTCTCCCCTCCGACCTCCCACCACCTCTTGCTCTAAATTTAAACTGAAAAAAAAAAAAAAAAAAACCCCAGAGACAAGAAGATATGGGAGAATCACTTGCCATGTTCTGTCTTTGAAATCAGCTGAGAACACGCGGCTTTTATGTACGTTAACACAGCGCTTCCTTGGGGCAGCTGAGAGATGAATTACTCATGCTTCGGCTGGGAAAGCTTGCCTGAGCCTTTCTTTCTTTCTTTCTTTCTTTCTTTCTTTTTTTTAATAATACTATGTTGACTGAGAGTAAGTGACGAAACCAGCGTAGAGAAGACGCAGCCCCTGGGAAGGAGGAAGCCTGTGGCCCCACATGGCTGGGAGGACGTCCCCACACTTCGCCGTCACAGGACCCGCACACCCTGGGAAGCTAAGGTCCTCCCGGAACCTTCCGGACCTGCATCCACTCCTCTGCCTCAGGAAGAAGCCCTCGCCACGTGACAACAGCCTGCAGTTCGAGCTGGTCAGGGCCACAGCCGCACCTGCCATCAGGGCTGGTCTGTGAGATGAGGACACAGGACAGAATGCCCGCTGGGCCCAGGTGTGGAGCGTGGACGGCAGGAGGGAAGGGCCAGCACTGACTTGGGGTCCGGCGTCGTTGCTCCCTTCCGTCTGTCCTGAGCTCCCCGCAAGCCGTAGAGTCCTGGGCCTCCTTCCACTGGCTGAGCCCCCGTTCTGCGGGCTGCGGAGCTGTGGTGAGCGTCCACCCTGGGGCCTCCCGCTCAGCCTGTGGTCCAGGAGCAGCTGGGTGGAGCTGGACAGCTGGCCGGGGAGACTCAGGCCAGGGTGGGTGAAGGCCCGAGTGCCGTGAGTCGGGGCAGGAGATGAAGGACCCGGGACTTGAGGCCTCTGCCCGAAGGAGCCCAGGAGAGCAGAGGCGGCGAAGCTCAGACGGTCCACGGGGCCCGGGGCCCAGAGGCCCTCAGCTGCAGACCATGGCAGAAGCCCCCAAGTGACCCCTCAACCAGGGGCCAAGTAACCCCACGAGGCAGCCGAGATGGGCGGGGGTGGGGCCGCGTCTGACATAGAGAATACTTCACAAAAGGAACACAGGACTTGCCCCCCGAGCAGGCTGTGGCCCAGAGTGAGGGGCGTCCAGCCCAGGTCCTCTCACTGACTCCCACCTCCGGGGACACTGGCTACCGAGGTCAGTGGCCAAAGCCACCACCGCCTCCCGGGACGCAGCGTTTCAGCTGATGGAGAGCAGGAGGGTGCTTGGCCCCAAAGCAGAAGAGGGACCGTCCTGAGAGGACAGAGGGCCGGGAGCCGGGCGCAAGGGGCGCACGTGCGCCGAGGAGGGCAGAGCCGCCCCTCGGGCAGGATGTGGGCTGTGGGCCGTAGCCGCTCTTCCAGCTGTGGGGGCCACAGGCGCCCGCGGCGCGACACCTCCCCCCGAGCGGTGTGCTTCACAGACACACGCGTGCACATCAGGCCTCGCACCCGGGAAGGGTGCGGAAGGCCGTTCCAACGTCCCCATGCTGGAAACGACGCAGACGTCCGGCAGTGACGACACGAGTGAACGTGGGTGCAGAGGAGCCCTGCAGACGCAAAGCGACCTCCTTGGCGCGAGAAGCAGCCTCCGCCCCACGGGCATCCCCCGGGGCGGGCGGGGCAGCGAGAGCAGAGGAGACAGAAAGAGCCGCTCCCTCCTCCACAAACTCCACGCAGGCTGAAGCCACACAAACCCCACGTCTCGGGGTGAAGCGAGGAGACGAGCAGGTGTCTCGGGGCAGTGGGAGGAGGTGTGCCTGGGGCAGCCCACGGTACCCTCTCCAGGTGCGATGTGGGGCGCCCCACTTCTTCACCGGGGGGGTCCCCGAGCTGGACAAACACAGGAAGCACCTTCTGATGCACGTCTACTTCACAGTAAAAGGTGGGGGGGGGGAGATCATCGAACATGGAGACAAATCAGTTTAGTCCCACCTCTGTCACTTACTGAGCCCTTAATCCCGTCACATAAGTGTCCTCGGCCTCCCTTTGTTACCTGCACAAGAGCTAATGGTAAAATGGGGGTAATAACCTCGAAGGGCTGTTGTGTGGCTAAAATTCATACATTTCTGAAATGCTTTAAACTCCAAAAAGCAGCATACACATGGAAGATGTAACTTTATAAACTCCCATTTCATAACTGCGCTGGTAGCCGGTTATTGATTTATCATCTGTGTACTCAACAAACATCTGTTTTGTGCCTGCCAGGTGCCAGGCACTGGGCTGCGCAGACCACAGTGAGTTGGAGCTACGCTTCCCTGAGGATGTCTGTGTGGACGTTCAGAGCGAAACTGGGGTCCTTCGGCAATGGATGGATAAACAGAGGTGGTCTGTCCACACAACAGAATACGACTCAGCCTTAAAAAGGAAGGAAATTCTGACACTGGCTACAACACGGATGAACCCTGAAGACATTACGCTCAATGAAGCAAGCCAGTCACAAAAGGGCAGATACTGTGTGATTCCACTTGCACGAGGTCCCTGCAGGAGTCAGATTCACAGACAGTGGGGGCCAGGGGCTGGGGAAAGGAAACGAGGTAAGCAGGCAATGGGTACAGACTTCCAGTTTTGCAAGATGAAAATGTTCTGGAGATAGATGGTGGTGATGGTTGTACATCAATGTGAATGTGCTTAACGTTACTGAACTGCATACTAAAAATGGTTAAAATGGTAAACTTTATTTTATGGGTAGTTTACCAAAATTTTAAAAATTGTTAAGATAGTTTTTTGAAAAGTGAACCTGGGGAAACACCAGGGTATTCTTGCTAACATCAGTAAAAGAACAACAGTGTCCACCATCATCACAGCCATTAACACAGTACTGGTGACGCTAGCCAAAGCAATTAGATATGACGAGGAAATGAGGCATAAAAACGAAGAGGGAGGCGAAACTGCATCTGTTCAAGTGTGGCCTCACTGCGACCAGGAAACCATAGGAGAATCAACCAAAGCTGCCAACACCACGATACTTGAGGATGGTAGAAGAGAGGTCACCACGAGACCCCACCATGTCTTTGATCAACTTAGGAAAGTGTGCCCCGTTCAGGCCGATGCTTAGAAAACGCACCTCTTTCTGGTGGTCGCAGCCCCCAAGCATGCTGCCTGACCGGGGGGGGGGGGGCAAGCTGAAGTCCCACCGCACACCCCCTCGGCTGGCTGCCTTGTACAGTGACATAGGTACACAAATGCACAGTCTCCATAGTGAGATAGAAAATTAGCACATAGAAATCAACAGCTTCACATATCAAACAACTCTCCTTTAAAAGGTGGGAAAGGCAACACCATTTACAAGAGCAATTTAAAAACCAAAACATCTAGGAAAAACTCAACAAGAAATGTGTAAGCCTTCAGAATAAAACTTCAAAGGGCTCTTGAAGAATACAAAGGGGGAATTTTTTCAGTGGAAGGACATACCATGTTCTTGATAGGATGACAGTATCAGAAGACACCGACTTCTTCTCTGAGTTCACTGAACTAAATATGGATACCATCTCAATTTTTAAAAGGGTTTTTTTTTCCTGGAACTAGACAACTAATTCTAAAGCCTATATGAAAAAAAAGTAAGGAAGCCAAGAAAATTCTGAGAAGAATGAGGGAGTCATTGCAAATTTTCTTGGCTATGATAACAATATGGTGATCGTGTAAGGAAACACCCTTCGTTCAGGAGGTGCGTGCTCAAGTGCCGCCTGCACCTTGTGTTTGTGCACAGCCCGCACACGCACACGCTCACCACACACAGCAAAGGGAAAGGTGGTAACTGCTATCAATTGCTGAATGTCAGGGGCAGGTATGCAAGTGATCATCGCACTGTTCTTTTGATGATTTATGTCTTCATAATTGAAAGTTGGAATAAAGTACATAATAAACAAAGTCAAAGGACAACAGACAAACTGGGAAAAACCACTTGTAACTCATACCACAGACAAGGATTAGTCTTCCTCATACATAAAGAACTTCAATAAATCAAAAAGAAAATGTCCAATTACCAGAGGGAAAGGGGGCAGAGGAGGAAAATGCTCATGGAAAAAAACAGGAAACGTGAAAAGTGTTCTAGCTCCTTCAAAAGAAATTTAAATGAAAACTGCACTGAGAAAACACGTCTCGCTTATCAGATTGGCAAAATCCCCAGTCTGATGCGCAGAGGTTGTAGGAGGCGCAGAGCTGGGACGGCAGCAGTGAGGATTCCACATCCATCCAAACCACAGACACACCGACTTTTGACCTGGCAACCCGACGTGTGGGAATCTACCCTGCGGGGACTGCTGCACACACGTGATGGCAGATTCCACGTCGACCCACCGACGCACTGTTTGCTCCAGTCAAAGCCTCCCTCTGTGCGGGGCTGGTTAAGTAGCTCGGCGTCCCCGCCCCACAGCACGGCGGGCGGCCCCGGCACAGACGCCCCCTGAGCACAAGGAGGGGTCGGCAGGCCGTGGCGTTCAGAGAAAAACTGAGGTGTCTGGGTTATGAAAAGAAGAAACATAGCAATACGTTATTTATTTGTTTATATCTCTACAGGGAAACACCAGAAGGACACAGCAAGCTCACCCGCCCCGACACACACGGAACTCGTCCAAGGAGCCACCCCAGGGCTGGGCTTGCGACCAGGAGGCCCCGTGGCCTGGGTGACGTCTCCCTTTACATCGTGTCTCTACCTAACCCATGTCCTGTACCATCTGTTCAAAAAAGAAAAATGAATTTAAAAGAAAAAGAAAAAACCCTTAAGAACTTCCGAGTTTTAGATAAAGCTTTCTCAGCTGTGAGACTTACTTTGAAGGAAATTCTGCGAATGTCTGGCCAACACCTTGATTCCCGACCGTCTCTGTGACCTTAGTCACCTGCTTTAAATTGTGCCAAATAATGAGCCCACTGCTTCCCTGCGAGTCTGGTCTCTGTGGAGAATGAATGCCAATAATTAAGGGGAAAAAATCCTTTCCTCAGTGGCAGAAGCTATCCCACGAGCTCCCCCGCAGGCCCTGCTCGTGCAGACACAGCCCGGCTTCCCCGGGGGTCTCTGGACACCACGCAGGGAGGTGAGCGCCTACAGCCCCCTTTCCAGGTAATTCCCACACAAATACGGAGCTGAGATCAACGGGGCAGGGGTGCTGGCTGCCGCTCAGGGAGGTGGGGGCGCGCGCCGCGCCTCACGGGCCTCATCCAAAAGACCAACACGGAGCGGTCCCCACCCTTCGCAGCCACCCCGATGCCAGGAGGCCACACAAACCACCCTGCTCATCTGTCTCCTCATGTGAGAGAAGAGACAGAGGGTTCGAGGGCCCATCTGAGACCCAACACCCTGTCCCAGAAGCCACCTGTTCAGCAGGAAAATGAACATCGTGCAGAACGCAGCTGACTGTTGGGAGGATGTTCCTGGACCGCCCTGGAGGCCACGTGGGGACACAGGCCCAGGTGGCCTGTAAGGGTCTCCCAGCCGCCCCCCAGCCTGTGTCTTCCCTGCAGACTTTGAACTGAGTCTGTGCTTCAAAGTGCCCAAGTTCCGATGGGCCTGCTGCCTTTCCTGTCCTGTAAAAGCAAGCAGGAGGGCCTCTAGTGTCCCCGTGGTTCAGGCTTTGCCTCGGCCAGACCGAGGGTGTGTATTGAGTGTGCGCGTTGAGTGCGTGGGTGTGAGAGACAGTCACACAGGCAGCATCTCCTGTGTGCACTGGGTCAAATGTTGAGTTACTGCTGAACTGAAGCCAAACAATTCACATGAAGAATTTCTTTTCTCACCGACCCAAGGAAGGCCTAACAGCTCTGGCAGAAACTCTCCAAAAAAGGTACCTTTGGGCAGACATGGCCCAGCACCAGACAAGAAGTTTCAGTCCCAAAGAATTTGGCAGAAAGTCCCCAGCAAGTGAATAAAGTTGCTGAGAAAGGCAGCTGCCTGTCACTCCGACCAGCCTCTTGTTGTGCTGGCGCAGGGGCCCCATCCACACCCCGAGAGCCCCACCCCGCAAGCGCGGCTGCGGGGCTGGCATGCCTGGCTGGTGGCTGCAGAGCTACGTCCCATGAAGGCACCCGTGAGCTTCCATAAGGCGGCCTTTCTGGAAATGGCCTACACTGCCGACCTCCCAGCAAAACCTCTAAAGCTGCCTTCTTTAGGGAGAACTGTCCCCCTCAGAATACCATGGCCATCCTTCCTGGAACCCTGACACACACGGAAGAGTGTTTTGGCACTGGGTTCAGAGCACACGTGTGTCATGTTCAGAACACCGGTCAGGACACGACATGCAACGGAGAAGTGAGGCCACCCTCCAGACTCATGACCCCGACATGCTGGCGCCTGAATCCTCTCGGAGCACAGAGATGCGGCCACGCGGCTAACGGGATGAACAGACTCAATTCACCACCGCGGCCGCATGTGTCCTCAGGTCCTCAATGACGGTGAAGAAAAGATCTGCCGAAAACCAAGCACACGGAAGTGAGTGCAGACCTACCACTGGCTGCTGGCCAAGCGTCCTTTCTCCTTGATGGGGCATCTGTCCCCAGCGGGGCTCTGAGGACATGGGCGAACACGAGGCAGAAGCTGCGCTGGGACAATGACAATGGGCAACGAAGCCACTTTTCCTGCCACCGGCCAGACGCCGTCGTATGTGCTTTACCACCACTCCGTGTATTCTCAATGGTTACAGTCACCTGCCCTCAAAGACCCTGTGTCCCATACACGCCAGCAACATCACCCGCCGTCCAGGCCCAGCTGGGCTCGGGGAACTGCTATCTCTTCACTGCAAACGCAAGCCCCACTCGACTGGGACAGGAACGGGCGTCGCATACATGGCGGCCTCGCACCTGCACGAGCGAGAGGCTGAGTCAGGATGGAGACAGATGAGACCGCAGCAACACTGCTGCCTCGCGGGGAGAGAAGAGTAAAGAGCTGGTCCCCAAACCAGGTACCTCTACAAGCAAAACGCTGTACTAACGCAGGTGGTTTTTATGAGGCGAATTATCTTCGCTTGATGTTAGATGAGACTGAAGATTAAATGACTAGACAACAGTCATCGAGCAGCATTGGCAGATCTTAAAGTGCACGGTGGTTTTCCCAATATAAGGTCGATCTCCGTTATTCATGGATTCTGAAACTGTGACTTCTCCTACTGGCTAAAATTTCATGTAACCCCAAAATCAACACTGCCCGCGTCTTCACTGCCACCCATGGACATGCACAGAGCAGTACGGAATCTGAGTCGCCTTTCTACAGTCTTACTCCCACATTTTTGCGCTGTTCACAGTGGCCACCGGCAGACTGAGGTGCCGTCCCGTCCTCCCGAGAGCAGGGAGGCCGTGGTACTCAAAGTGTCTTAGATGGACGTGCTTCTGGCAGAGGCACAGTGCTCTGGCCGTGAGCTCAGTGTTAAGGGATTGACCACACACGTTAAATAAGGTGTCTTTGAACAGATGCCCACATGAAACAAGGTCCTGTGCTGATCAGGCGGTGAAACGCCGTGAACAGAGGCTCACAGGAGCCAACCCGGTGTTTCCCCAGGAGCGACAGTCAGCACCTCTAATTCAGAGTCCACGGCAACGTTCCAGAACTCGACCCTGCGAGGAGTGAGAGTGGGCTGTGCTCTGTCTGGGGAGCACCAAACACAGGTTCCTTCAAGAATGGGTCTTCAGGCTGCGCAGGATGACTTCTGAAGGTGACCAAGCTGCCAAGAGTCCACCTCCGGCCACACAGCGGGCCCTGGATGAAGGCCCCACGTCAGCAGCCAGGTGGCCACGGCCCCTGCCGACCGAGGACACAGCGTCGTGCCGTCCAGGTGATTCAGTGCCACGTGTGGCTCTCGCAGCTTCACAGGTCTGCTCTGGGTTCCAGCTGATGCCTAGAAGCTAGACCTTCATTCCTGCCTCGAGTCTGCTGCTCCAAATGGTTGCTCCAATCTGGGCTCCCGTCAGGTTGAGACCTGCGTTTAAAACGTCACGATGATCGGGCACCACGGTGATTTCAAAGAGCCTTACAAGACCTGATGGCGTCGGCCCGCTGTCTCCCAGACAGCACGACCTCTCCCTTCTCGCTGAAGAGGAAGCTGAGAGGTCACTGCTTGTTGGGGGTCTTGTGTGAGTGTGTCCCCAGCCTGTGCGGCCCCCACTGACTTCACAGAGTGCGTGCTGGCACGGGGGAGCGTGTGGTCCGCAGCGGCCCACATTTGGTTCTTAAGGAAGACGAGTTCAAGTCTAACCTCCTGCTTCTTTCTAGAACATTCCCTGTGCCGCCCAGACGAACACACGCGCCTCAGCAAGATTAATTGTGCTTAACCTTTTAAAAAAAGTAAACCCTTCTAGGCTCACCCACGAATAGCAGTTTACAGCCAAATAAGTCTGATTTTAAAGCACACACAGTGGATAGCGCCTACCCAACAGAGCCCTCTGCGGCCCACCCCCGCCCCCGGGTGCAGCATGCTTCGTCCTTGACGTGATAACTCTACGGCTATAAAGAGATGCGTTCGGAGTCTGAAATAGCACATTTTTCCTTTGAACTGATGAAAAGGCCCTTGGGTGATTTGGAGAGCACGGTCACGTGGCTGGGGGGAACGGAGCACTTCGCGGGTCCTGCCTGGTTTGTCACACGCACAGCGAGCTGGAGGAAAACGTGCCCAGAACCCGTCTCCGTGGCGTCTTCAGCCACAGGACGACTCGGTGAGTTTTCTGGAAACTTGACGAGGCTGCCCTCACCCCAGGAATACATCTGAGGGACCTGCACCGGCAGCAACCCGCCCGGTCTCATCACCAAACCAAAGGACGCCAGACCCCGTCATCTCTGTCCCGGGAGCCAGCCTCTGAGCCCTGCCCCAGGCAGGTGACCCCCGCCTGCCACACTCACCAGCCACTTGTCGAGGGGCCAAGGGGGAACGGAACAAAGAAAATGAAGACTTTCCTCTGGGGAGGAAGCAGGTACGGGGGCACCGGAGGGTCTCCTTTCTTCCGGTGGGGTTTTGACAGAGGCAGGTTCCTGAGGGGTGGCAGGCGTGGTAGGGAGGGCAGCAGCGCGACCTGACTGGCCTTCGCTTTACTGAGCCTGGAACCCACACGGCAGCTGAGGGCCACAGCGTGTGCGTGGCTTCCACAGGAAAGCCCAGGTGTGCGTGTGTGATCGCATCTTTTAGATGTTTTTGTTTTGCT